>NW_026933248.1:0-5722 GCF_032062105.1 Saccostrea cuccullata | reverse complement strand
AAGTCACTATCATCTCTTTTGCTTTCATCAATGACTGATTCACAATACTGAAAATTACTAAATTTTTGCGACACCTTATTTTCGAGAGATAGTCATTGATTCTTAGTAAGCGAAACATTTTTGTCATGAATTGTGTTATTGCTCTATAAAATCAAATTATAATACAGGAATAACATTTTCGCAAATTCACTGTCTCGCGTATCTCTCATACGCAAAAATAAAGTTCTCGTTAAATTTTCCCTATTTTTTTTTATCATATCAGATTTCAGTGATAATGCTGAAGATTTTAATGATCCTTTTGAAAGATTTCTACGGCGTAAGAAGGATGAAGAAGAAAAAGTTATCCAAGGTATTCATCTTCACAGCAGCCGTGGTACAAAGCTGATCAGTATGACAGACTTTGCCGGACAAGTGGCTTATTACGCATGTCACCAGGTTTACCTGTCAAGGAGAGCGTTTTATATCGTGGTTATTGATATGTCCAAGGGTTTAGATGAAGAAGTTAGAATTTACCACACTGATCGACATAACCCAGAAGGATCATTATTCCATACCTGGAAATACAAAGGTGAGCACCACTTAAAAAAAAACAATAATCTCTTGTTTTAATATGATACACCACTGTATGTTTTTTTTTTCATTTTTTTACACATCATAAAATTCACAGCATAACATTGAATCGATATAGATCGTTTTAATAATAATTATCTTACGGCACCAAGGCTTAACTCAATGATATGTTTAGAGAAACGGAATTTATTTGTTAAATTACAAGTCAACATATCTTTTTTAGTCAAGTTGATAATAGGTTACTGAAAATAACTATTTTAGTTTAAGAAGATAAAGGCAAAATAATGTACAACTTAATGGAATCTTTTCATCACGTATATTTTTAAGGTGGAATGTCACACCAAATTTTTATTTCATTGATGTTTGAGTCATCCTTTTTAAACAATAGTTTCAGCATTGAAAGGCCGTGATTCGCTCTTAATTATTTTATATTGATTTTTTGGTATTTTTTCAAAGAATATGAAAAAAAAATTTATATCAAAATAATTTGCTTTCGAGTTAAAAGTTTGCTGTAAATGAATGCATCATATGATTATCTTATAAAATATGTAAAGAAAGGCTGGTTTGACTTTTTCATTTTTTTTTTAGAAACAAATTATTTATGAAAATTAAACACATTTTTAAAAACTATTTTTTAAACCTATGGTTAAAAGCACAATATATCTAGTCACAACTAAGGACAACGTGTTTTTTAATCATATTTTAAAAATAAATTGAAACGAAACTGAGAAAACTTAGAGAAATTATTTTTTTGATATTTGGACCTAACCCGATCAAAATTAAACTGATCCCGATCAAAATTAACACAATATGAATAAATGCTAATTTATTGTCTCTTCATGTATTTACAATGAAGAAATTTATTTTATTGTCAGTTTCAATAATGTTTAAACCCTTATAACACCCAACCAGACTAGTGTTCTTGGGGACATGTTATTTATTTTCTATAATTTACAATTACGGTTGGGATCGGTTTAATTTTGAATGGTATTGGCCAAAATTTAAAAAAAAAAAAATATTTCTCTAAAATTCGGCTTTTTTGTTTCAATTTCTTTTTTAAATATGGTTAATGAACATGCTCTCCCAAGTTATGACTGGTTTTAAGAAGATTTTATCCACAAGTTTAAAAAATATTCACAAATTATGTGTTGATTTTCATGAATATATTTTATTTTTAAAAAAAATATTATCTATATGGCTTTTCTTTCTATATTTTATTAGGTATCCATGTAATGCATTAATTTACAGCAAAAACTTTACAAGAAAGCATCTCATTTGGATGTAAATAATTTTTTGAATTTTCATTGAAAAAAAATACAAAAATATTCATATAAAATAATTGAAAGCTAATGACGGCCTTTCAATGCTGAAACTATTGTTGAAAAAGATTAACTCAGAGATCTTTAAAATAAAAAGTTGGTGTGGCATTCCTCCTTGATCGTTCAACCAGACAGAGATAAAAAGCATGTCTCTATTTCATCAATAAAAATATTAGATTTCGGTGCAACCAAAGAACATTTAAAATAAGTCTCAGGTTGACTGCAAGGTTGAGCCATGCCAATTTTATGCCCCCGTAAACGTAGTTTCCGGGGGTATATAGTTTTTTGTCATGTCCGTCCGTCTGTCTATTTGTCTATCTCTCTGCCTGTCTGTCTGTCAAGAACCTTGACCCTTTAACTTCGACGTTGGAGTTTGACCTACTTTAAAGATACAAAATTGACCATAATTTTTGAAGGGTTAGGACTAGGGCATTTATACCTAAAAAATTTAATCCTTGTGACAAGACCTTTTATTTGATATCAAAACCTTGACCTCGACATTGGAGCTTCACCTCCTATGTACAAACTTTAAGCTTGACCATACCTTTTGGACATTAAGGACTAGAGCTATCATATTCCGCATGTGTAATCCTTATTGCAAGACCTTTCATTGGATATCAATGATCTTGACCCTTTGACCTTGACCTTAGAGTTTGATCTACTTTTTACAAACTTTAATCTTGGCCATAACTTTTGAACGGTAAGGGCATAATTCCCATACGTAATCTTTGAGACAAGGCCTTTCTTTAAATACCGACAACTTTAACCCTTTGACCTTCACCCGGAGACTTTCCTATCTTTTAAAATGTTAACTTTGGTCATAACCCTTGAACAGGTGTAGCTAGAGTTTTATACGAGGGCCGTTCAAAAATTACGCGGACTTTGCTATTATTTACTCTTACAGACGTCATATAGTTATAAAATTTCACAGAAATATGTATCTTAAAGATTCCAATAAATTTTGGGCAAAATTTCTGTATTTTAAAAAAAATTCTACTAAAATTATTGGTATGTTGATATCGTTGATGGAGAGGTTCGGCGCACGACAAAAAATTGAAGCAAAAGCATGCGGATTCAAAAATTTAACTCATTGATTTTCTAAGGTTCGCGATATTTTTCAACAATTTTCTCAAATATACCTTCAAATTGTTCTATTATTATGTATTTAGATTTCGGACGTAATATTTGAAGTACTAACAGAAATATAGTGATTTTTCTCTGATGCAATTCCCGTGAAAACGACTGTAAAAATGACGTCTCCTGAATTGACGGCGCACCACGTTTTGTTAAAATATGTGTAATGCTCGAGATATCGACAACATAGATCCAAAATATGCATAAAACAACATGTAGTAAACTAGGCTACTCGTGACATTCGCCCACAAATAGCAATTTGAAATTTTAGACAGTAAGACCTCTGTAAAAAGGCTATACGGGAGGATGGGAAGAAGATTATCGACGAAAAGTTAACTTTATCCGGACTGTAAAGAACGTGATTGAGAGTCAACAATATTACACTATATCTCACCAGTAGTTTTTGGTTTTAAAACAAGAAAAAATATTCTTAACTTGTTAAATAGATTTTAAGCTTGACAAGAAATGGTGTTTTGATGTTGAGTAGATAAGATAACTCAAACTATACAGGTTCTAAAGGGAAAATGTTGAGAAAATGAAAGCTCGATCACATATTTCTATAATGCTTGTGACGTCAAAGATTTTGCTGCGCCGTGACTTAATGGTATGTTCTGAAAAATTAATACCAATTTACAACATTCGATATGAAATTTTGAAGACCATATAAGTTAAGATTCTTTTATATTATTTGTGAAATTTTACCCGATTATGTCATCAAATATTTCTTCTGTGCAACAAGTTATCTTGTGAAAAGGCCTTACTTTTGGTACCAACATATTACAGATCTAGCTGCATTTGAGAAAGCTTAACCTTCGCTATGTTGTCATACGGGGGCATCAGTGTTTCACAACACATCTTGTTTTTTATATGTTTAGAATTCGGGGACAACTTAGTTTTGAGGTTAAAAAAAATTATAAACAAAACACAAATTAAAATCGATAAATATTAATCTTTAAAATACAATTAAAACTTGTAGTAGCTGCATCATTATTTTAAGATGTGTATTAGATAGTTTTTGTTTCAATATTCAATAAAGAATAAATTTACGTGTAGAAATTAAAACGCAATAAAAATTCTTAAATGAAGATTGAAAATTCTTTCGTTTTGCTTAAAATGTTGTCTTTCCCCCTTTTATTTGTGTGGGGTGTTTTTAAGTAGAAAGATAATTTGTCGACTTTGGCCTTCTACATTTTTAAGTCTCACTTTAATATGAAATCGACCTTTAAATGTATAAATGTACGTAAACGATCATTATATAACGAGATCAAGTTGGCTTTAAGGTTGGTATTTTTCGACCCCATCAATACATTCTTAGCTCATGCAAACGATTACATTTGAAATCCATGAGAATGATGCAATAGAAAAATAAAGTGAACTACAGATTACTAGCAATTAGCTTTCGATCAGGGATAAACTTATCTGACTTAGCTGACTTATGCACATGGAGTAGTCTGTTCACAGTGATTTCAAGGAAATTATACCCATCTTATAGATTAAATTCATATATGGAAAATCAGTAGAGGTATAATAAAGCTAAATAAAACATGAAAAAAAATGGCAAGATGTTAGTATTCCTTTGATCATTGGTAAATCTATTTTTCAATAACTGTTATGATCAGATTAGTGTCATGATAAGCTGAACACTCAATTTGAGCATATATTATACGTTCGTAGTCTTTGATGTTGGGGGTTCGTTTAATGCTTGAATTTATATGTTACTGATCTTTTCAGACTATTTTCACTTCTGGTTGCAATCTATACAGACATACTGTGATGTTGGAGAAACACGCACAATCCAGGAAAACGCAGACTCAAGATCGAACGTTCATCCTGTTATTATTGTTGCTTCTCATGCAGATGAAGTGGTAAGAAAACAATACATACCATACAAAGTTATCAACACGAAAACGGTTTTGCTTATGCCTAATTAATAGTTGTTTCATGATCTTGCATCTTTATATTCAAGAATTTGCCCGTTTACACAAATAGCAAAACACATGGTGGGTATGACGGTTAAACGGGAAAGCCCTCTCCTTGCAGGCACTTACCGTCGCATTCTGTTTAAGAGGTATATCTTTGCTCTGCGCACAATTTGCAATCTTTTATCGGACTTTGAGGACTTAATTGTAGCATATAGAAGGGACAAAAACTTATCTATATCCATTTAATATCTTACACAAAATAAATATATATTCTATTTGTATATTTTGAATTTATAATCATCCTTATAAGACATCAGCAAATCAAGTAGGATTTCAAAAGGATCCCTAGGGTATCATATTGTTCAATAAGCAAGGGTATTTTTGAACTTCCTGGGAAACATACAGTAAATGTTGTATATTTGCAATTGGCGTGTACGATATAATTAGGAAATTCATTTTTCAGCAAGTAAACATAGATTTGATCTAGAGCTATTTGAACGTAGAAGATGTATAGGTATTATATACAAGACATTTGGGTTCTATTTTCAAACTTTAACCTGTGCCATTACTTTTGAACAAAGAAAGATAGAGACTTTATATTTGGCATGCATTCTTCACTAATGAAGCCCTTGCACATGACACCAAAGTCAGTTACCTTGTGACCTTGAATATGTCTTATATGCTAAAAATAGCTTTTTTGAACCTTCTCCATAACGTTTGAACCATGAAAGATAGAGACTTCATATTTAGTATGCATACTTCACTAATCAAGATCTT
>NW_026933247.1:0-5650 GCF_032062105.1 Saccostrea cuccullata | reverse complement strand
AGCAATATATTTTACTTTCGGTATGATGATTTTTCGAAACATTTTGTTGTCAAAACTGTAAACAATGTCATGCCCAAGAAATCCTGCAAGATTAAGAGCCTTTTCTACTATACTGCAAAAGAGCGGTAGTAAGATAACTGTAAGGTACTAGCAATATTACGTATTGAAAATTAAAAATCTTGTTTGCCAGAAAGCTTGGTTGTTAGATTACCATTACGAATTGTCGCCCGCCTGGCGCAGTGGTTAGAGCGTATGCTCTCGAGTCGCGAAGTAATGAGTTAATCCTTATGTCGCGGGTTCGAATCCCACTGTGGGACGTCGAGACTGGTTCTTCGAATGAGACCATATAAACCATGGTCCCATGTCGCTGTAGGTGAGTTCTCCATCAGCAAGTGGTGGTGTCTCCATATTAGTGAAAAATTCTCGAGAGGGGCGTTAAACAAAATACAAACAAACAAAAAACCAATACGAATTCTGCTTCATATGAATATGAAAATATGTCTGCTAATAATGGGGCGCTATTGGTACCCATGTTTTCTTTTTTAATTCACGAACTGTTTTATCATAGTTTCTCTTTATATATAATTGACTGAGATTTACTTGATACGTAGAGGCTAAGTCTATCTTCGCAAGCACATTTAATTGATTACACTCATTAGAAAACTGAGCATATTGTAAATACTCATTTTTTTAATAATAACATATTTTCACAAAACACGTTCATTTATCTATGTAGTATGATAAGCACTATTTCTTACCAGCAATAGCCAGTGTCAAGTTTTCTCTGTAGTCAGTAATACCTATTCTGTAGGAGAAGTGCCCGGCATCTTCTACTTGTGTATCGTTAATACAAATAGAAATCCGATCTGACGTTACATTACAGTTAAACGTTCTATTCATCCACCCATCTGTAATTTGGAAAACAGATTCAGAACTGTAAAGACATATTGCCAATTTATCTCTGAAGATGTATTGAAATCCTGGCTGTGCTACTATTAACGAAAAAGTGAGGCAAAAGTCTTTTCCGGGCTCTGTGTATACAAGAGATCCTGAGTATCCTGCTAAGAAAACAAGATATTGTTTCATCATATATCTGAATAAACCATAATAATACATACCATATTTATCATTGAAAAACAGTAGCTTTTTCTCAGTATCACATGTCTACAAGAGCTGATGTCCTCAAGGTCATCAGTCTGTAGATTCCTATATATATGCGTAGAATTAATTATAGTGTAATTTCGCGAGAAACATCACACGCAAAATAAAATTACTCGCCTTTATTTTTATAGTGCTGAAATTTTTGTAAAATCTCTTGATTAACCGTCAATTCGCGAATTATTATTCTCCCTGGCGTAGAACAGCTCAATCCAAAATATATAATATTCAGTTTGCTGAGTATGTATCTCTGCAATTTAACTCCTTTTAAATATCATTGGTCTCGTGTGTAATTAACACAAACTAGTTCGGACTCTAGTTTTTGTAATTTATAAATACATTGCTTGTCATAAAGTTACATAGTGGAATGGAATGTAATATGAAGATAGCAAACAGAAATCAATCACTGAAGTCAATTAAAACAATACGAATGGAGCAGAGCAAACAACGCAGACGTCTAAAAGAACATCAGGGGCTGGGGTCAGATACCACTGGGGATTAAAAATCAAAACTTCTCTTGTTAACCTCATAATTAGATTATTTTATATAATCAATTATGCAGTTCTCAGGATGAAAATTATATTATATTTTATCTACAAATACAGTAGCAGCTCTAATGTAAAATAATCGTAAGAATTTCAGCTGTATTTTAACTTACCTATGTATATGAACAAGAAAAACAGCACCTCAATCATTCTGGGCATTTTATGCTGAAAAAGAAGTGTCCTATGTAAACAATTCGTAAAATTATCTTTATATTAATGTTAGACTACAGGGATATGCCATGTAAGTTCTGATTTCGTAATGCTATACAAGGCCTAAGATGTATTCAATAAAATCTGCACATTTGAAGGGGAAAAAAGAGGAATAAATTTTAGTTATCTACAGTGTATTTTTTAAAGTCAATGAAAAAATAAACTAATTAAATTATATAGAGAAAACGCACAGTATTCAACCTTAAAAGTCCACTAAACAGCTCAAAATAGGAGCATAGCAAACATGGACCTGCAAAACATCGGAGGTAGGATCAGGTACCATGGAGGATTGAGCATCCCTTGTTGAACGGTCACACCCGCAGTGTGCTCATTGTGATCGAAAAATCGGAAAAAAACCGTCTTCAATTCAGTGTGTAAATAATGGTCTGACAATTAGTGTAAAGTTAGTATTTTATTCAATGATAAATTGTAGTTGCTTACAAGATGATTGTATCGACTATAGAACATACGAAATGATAACTTTAAACGAGATTGCTGATATACTTCTTTCATCAACTTGTTTGTCAATAATATATCTCGCGTAAGAAATTGAACATACATAAAACATTCTCTTGAGTATCGAATCAACGGAGAGATATAAACCCCCTTATCATAGTTACATTAAAGTTGTTTGTAAGATTACCACTAAAGTCTTTTTTCAAGTAAAATATCCAAATAATGACTCTGTGGTATCTTTTGTCTATAGCCCACCGGGATATATCGAATCGACATGAGAATGGATATAAACTGGTTAAATCTAAATGTCGACTTAAATCTACAGCAAACGTTTTCTTCTTTTCACGTAAAATATTTTGGACAAATTTTGTTTGATATGATTACAAAAATAGTTTGGCTTATAATGGGGGCACAATTGATACCCATATGGGAATTCCAATAAATTGTTGAAAGACCCAATCTCTTCAAAAACCACATAGATATTGTCAATCAGAAACTCATACATTTTTTTTATTTCAACTTCAGAGTACTTGTGTGTTCAATCAGAATGTTTTTAACGAAATAATTTTGTAAATGATCAATGACGAGGTAAGTAAATTTTCGAATTCCATTTTTATTTAAAAAGCAGCTGCCAATGATATCATAAAGCCTGGACTTTAATTTATCGTGGGGAATGGTTGCGTATAAAGTTGAAAAGTAAGTTTTTGAGCTGTTGATATTGGTCAAACTTTGTGATTTCAATTGTCCAAACGTTCCTTGGAATTTTTAAGAATCAACATCTGATTTAAATCACTTCTTGAATATATTGTTGCACAGTACACTTGAAGTTTCTCTCTCATTAGTGTTAATATCTTTGTGAGGAGTAAAGAAAGAGGCTTGGTTGAACATTTACTGGAATCCGCTATGTATCTTTGTGAGGATTCTTATGAAGTTTCGGATTCCAATATTGATATACTAGTTCATTCCATTCTTGTTTGGAAAAAAAAAGGTTCACTTTTGCCTTATTTGGCCCTGTGAATTTCTGAAAAACTGAAACTGCATAGTTTTAGTTAGCAATGCATATCTATAAGAAATGACGTCATTTTCTGGCTAGTCAATGCATTATGACGTCACGAAATGTGTCAATTTCCTTTTATTATGAAAAAGTCTACAAAAACGGCCAATTTTTAAAGCTTTTTTTTATATTTGATATAGAGCGCAACCTCTGATCTAAGATGCAACTAATAATTGATAGGACTGTTTCTGCGGATTGATGGACATGTTATATTTTTTAGATCAGAAAATGCGCTCATGTTAATTTCTTCTCTGAAAGTACTAAATTGTACCCGTTTAATTAAAAATTCAAGAACATTGCAATTTCATAAAGCCAGTTCTCTAAGACCTGAACTTTCAGGAGAATTTTTTTAACAGGATATGAAAGCACCAAGTCGCTATTTTATTTTAATGCTTCAAATAGATAATCATTTGTTGATCAATCAATTGCTATATCTACAGGCCATTTTATGCATAAAGTGAACCGACTTCTTAAAAAATATTAAATATTCGATATCCAGGCCCTGTAAAGATTTTGTAATTAAAAAGTTTGAAAGCAATAGTCAATGTATATTTGTAGGAAATACAAGGTGTAGTCTTTAGCTAGAAATATGTTGGAATACAAGTCTGGACCCTTTTGTAATTAGGAATATTACTTATATTAACCCCGTCAATTCCTTTATTTTCTTGAATTTTCTCCTTCACGACTGTGAAAATCGAATAGAGGAGTAAAGAAATAAGCTTGTTTGAACGTTTACTAGAACCCGCTATATATCTTTGCAAGGATTTGTATGAAGTTTCGGAATCCAGTATTGATATGGTAATTCAAATTAATATTGGTTGTTTGAGATATTGAAAATATTCAAAACTGACATATAATTTTGAAGAATTTCTTCATTAGAAAGGGAACTATGAGCATAATTTGGATTACCATTTGTTTTGTAGAATTAAATCCAAGTTCCTGTAAAATACAATTTATATAGTGAGTCTTCCAAACGAAGACAATGTTGTAACCTGTTTCGTTAGCAGAGACCAGTTCATACTGATCATGTAATCTAATTATTTTTTCCCATCTGGAAATGCAGAAAAAGCAGAATTACAGGATCTTTCAAAGAAATATCTTGGAAAAGGGCTGATCTCTGATGTAAGAGATCTAGCGGGGCTGAAATTTCTAACCCGATAAAAATATTTAGAATATACGAGGGTTGTCCGTAAACATGGTAAAGGTTGTGGACAAGCTGAAAAATTAAAAAACAATGTCATTGATATTTATTTTTAGCATGTTCCTAATCCTTTACTGAATGTGAATTTTAAAAAAAATGTAAAATTATATTCAATTTCTCATTTTTCGGGAAAACATCTACAGAGACCCATAAATTCTGTAAACAATCGAAAAAACATAGTAAAAGAAGCCGTTCTTTAGTATTTAAGTTATAGGGTAGGATGGTGTAATTTCGACCACAATGTTAATTTTGACCTTTCATAAATACCTTAATATCTATTGTTTATGGCGTATAATTATGTATGTACATTTATGTTATGTAAAAAGAAAACGTAATTTAAATATATTGTGTCCAAAATAATTTTATTTCCATGCGCGTTATTGTGACCATTATTGGAAAATTACATCAAAGAATAGGCTTCATCACCCGAAAAATTACAGACGAGTATATTTTTGCCACTATACAACGAACTATCACCTCAGAAAAACCATGTATGGAAAGGCAATCAATGGATATCCCTGGCGTGACATTTATCAAATATTATTTTGAAAATGAAATTCATATCCTCATAATTTAAAGTACTTAGGTTTTTACAAATTAAATTGCAAATCAGCTGAACAGAAATCGGCCTAAGTTATCCCTACATGAATACATATATGGCGTCAGTGGGTAACTTCGACCAATGTAAAATGACGCAATTTACTGTCTGTCACTAGAAAGAATTCATGACCGTCTGAAAAAAATATTAGGATAAGTATTATGTACATTAATATCTGGTACAAACTAGTACTACAATAGTTGGAAATCATTTGTTTTATTTGCATTCGGTTTGGATGCCTGTACATGTATATTTGTGGCATGCCTTAACCAATTGACAAATCGCCGTCATAGACATCTGGTGCACTCGATGTCTTCGAATCAGGTACATTTTAAAAATTGTCATTTTGGGGGGGGGGGGATGTCAGTATTTTTACTCGATCTTTTATGCTGTACAGCAGATAAATTTAAATTCATATATTTTTTTAG
>NW_026933246.1:0-57068 GCF_032062105.1 Saccostrea cuccullata | reverse complement strand
AATATGTAGTCCTTGCCTAAAATTGCAGATAATAGTTTAATCAGGCATTAAGATAAAGCATTTTTGTTGATTTTGTGGGGCATTTATGATATTCTTATATGTTGCACAATGGTAGCCTCGGCACAAGTGCAAAACAAAATTATTGTGCATATTTGTTAGATTGATCAATTTATCGTGATCTCTGGTACATATAAATGCTGGGGGCAGGTTTAATATTTACTTCTTAAAAACATTTTACGGGGAATTTAACTAACTAAAATAAGAAGGGTTTTTTCCCACTCTTTATTTCAATTTATACAAAACTGGATAAACATCACACAATTCCCCACAAAATTCAATTGGTGTTCAGTGAAGTTACTTAAGGAATGTTTTTTAGTTTTGTGTGATTGGTGTTATTGGTGTGTGAATCACACAGACTTGTCACGTAGGCATATTTCATGAAGCGCGCTTGATTCTCAAACCAATAATTCACACTAAACTGAAAAACATTCCTTATATTTACATTTTACATGTTTGGAGGCAACTAAAATATACTCAATATTTGAATTTCTCGCTGTCCTATATTATTGCATTTTACTAACGTCGCCGCAGTCTCATTGTGACGTCACAGTAACGCACGTTTCTCCATGTATATTTCTACGCGTGAGTATACACCAAAATGTTTTTCAAATCATTTTCACAGTAAGATTACTAGAAGAACACGGCGAATGTAAATATTACAATTTGAACAGTTTAATTTTTATGTGCAGCCCTATCCTAGCAGCATGGACAAATTTCAACCAAACTTGACACGAAACATCCTATAAAATAAATCAAAAAAGGTCACATCGGCTTTGAAGGTGGGATAATTAAAAATAAATAAAATATGCCATTTTCCAAAGTTTTCATCTCAAGACTCATTTGATCAGATAAAAATTAAGGTATGATTTTTAGCTCACCTGAGCCAAAGGCTCAAATGAGCTTTTCTGATAAAAATTTATCCTTTGTCTGTCGTCTTTGGTGTTGTAAACTTTTCACATTTTCATCTTCTTCTCAAAAGCCATCGGACCAATTTCAACCATACTTGGTACATAGTATATCCTTGGGTAAGGGGGACTCAAATTTGTTCAAAAGAAGGGCCACGCCCTCTTCCAAAGGGAGATAATTATGAATTAGTGAATTAGTGAAAACTTTTTTAAAAAAAATCTTCTTCTCAAGAAACACTGGACCAGGAAAGATGAAACTCATGTGGAATCATCCCCATGTAGTGCAGATTCAAATTTGTTAAAATAATGATCCCCGGGGCAGGGGCCGGACCAAAATGGCCGATCAAAGTTTTACATAGAAATATATAGGAAAAATCTTAAAAATCTTCTTAAGAACCATTGGGACAGGAAAGATGATACTCATGCTGAATCATCCTCAGATAGTGTACATTCAAATTTGTTCAAATCATGACCACCAGGGGTAGGATGGGACAACAATGGCCGATCAAAGTTTTACATAGGAATATGTAGAAAAAATCTTTAAAAATCTTCTTCTCAAGAACCATTGGGACAGGAAAAATGATACTCATGTTGAATCATCCTCAGATAGTGTACATTCAAGTTTGTTCAAATCATGACCACCCGGGGGGAGGGGGGTAGGGTGGGGCCACAATGGCTTATCAAAGTTTTACATAGGAATACGAGGGCTGTTCAATAAATAATGCCCTTTGTGCTCAGAAACAAGCAAAAGAAGCTTTTTAATTATTTAGTTTTCATGATTTAACTTATTAATCTCTTTTTGAAACACATAAATAAAACACATGACCGTAAGATTTTTTATCCAATTTCTGATTGTTTTTAGAACTCATTTGTGAGTATGACCCTTAATATACTGGAAAATGGCAGATCCAATGATTTCCTGGACTTGTTTCTTCCTTCTGAAAGGTGTTTTTTTTCAAGTTTGGAAATAGAATCAAGTCAAAAGGTCAAAGATCTGGCGAATACTGTTAATGTGAAAAAACATTAATTTTCTCTTTATCCCAAATATCCTTTTACTATTCAGGGCGTGTGGATTTGGCCGCTGTCATGAAGAAATTTAATGTAGTGGATTCCTGATTCTGGGTCCTTCCTCTCATGAATCTTTCGATTTTGTGGCAAAAATTTTGCTTTCTAGACTCCTCCAGAAACTAATCTGTCTCCCCGAATACGAATTTGAACAACAATACCACTAATATTAAAGAAATTGGATATAAATCTGTCTTTGTGCTCTTGCAATTCTTTGCACTTGTCAGTCCTTCGCTGTTTTTAGCTCTTCTGAGCCAAAGGCTCAAAGAGCTAATGCTATGGCCATTTGTGAGGTGTGCGTAAACTTTTTAGAATATGGACCATAACTCAAGAACCCCTTGGCCAATCAGTACCAAATTTGTCACAGGGTATCCCTTGGCCCAAGGGCTACCATTTATACTAAAATAAGGGTAGGGACCCTTAAAAAAGGGAGATAATCAGGAAAACAAAAGCAAAAGTACTGGTTGCTAAAAAATCTTCTTCTCCATATCCTCCAGGCAGATTTTCACCAAACTTACATACAAGGATCAGAATATGTCGAAGATTAAAATTTGCACAGGGAATTACCCTGGGGCAAAGGGTGTGGTCTCAAGGTCACTTCAAAGTTGACCTAAATTTACAATTAATGAAAACCTGTATATTTTGCTTACTATAAGGACTAGGATCATCAAATCTTGTAAGTTGATGCATCTTACGACTTCACATCATGTTAACTCAAAAGTAGGTCACAGTGACCTACTTCTTCAATTTTGCTGGGATTTGTTTTCAAATTGATTTGAAGGCATATTTTTGGACACTTTAAGGCCTATGGTCATCAAACTTTGTCAGTTGATGCATCTTGGGTCTTCGAACAATGTCAACATAAAAAAGTCATCATAACCTACTTTTTGAACTTTATGACTTATCCTTTTAAAAACATTAAATCCCATTTTTTCAGACACTGGGAGATTTAGAATCATCAAATTTTGTACTTTGATGCATCTAGGGACCTTAAAACATATTTATGAAAAAGTAGGTCACTGTGACCTACTTTTTAAATTTTGCCAACATTTGTTTTCAAATTGTTAAAAATGCATATTTTGATTACCTACAATCGCAGCACAGTTAAGGTTACAAAAAGGAGGCGGAGCCTAATTTGTACGGGAAAACTTGACTATGACATCATACACAATATACGTCATATAACATTTCTTTAAAATACCACAAAATGAGTTTATCTGTTAATTTAACCAATAAGAAATCATCAAACTACATAAAAACTTACTACAGCGTGTCGTTTTGTCGTTAGTTAAAGCCCACATGACAAGTTATAAACAAGTCAATGATTGCAATACACTTGTCAATATGACGTCATTTCTTACAACGTGACGTAGTTTGTATGCAGTGAGAGACAGATCAAGTAATATTTTCTCAACAAAATATGTACTCTCTAATTACAATGTAAATAAAATGTTATTACAGATATTCCATGGGCCAATAATTTGGATTTAATGTCTTCTTCACTATTTTATTTATATATTTTCTGTACATTACGTATTTAATTGACACTGCCGTATATTTTAATGCAAGTACATCGGAGGGTAATGTGGGGGGTCTTAATAAATTGATCTAGTGCAAGGGCATACAATCTATGGATCAAAGTAAGCTTTTACATTTCAACTATAGAACTATTAAGGTATTTGAAAAGTGCTGCGATCCTGATGAAATCTTAAAACAATTTAATTATATCAATATTTCATGCCACTGACCAGGAAAAAATACAGCATTCGGTCATACAAGTTTAATTTTAACAATTAAATTGCAGAATTTAGGCAGGATCGCAGCACTTTTTAGAAACTACAATATGTGTTGAAAATATTTATATACTTTTTTTGGAAAATTAAATTGGTTATGCCCTTGCACTAGTGATGTTTATGTGTAACATCAATCTTTCAGGTCAGGGTGCTAATATCGCGTGACTGCCGCATCACGTGACTAGTCTAAATATAAAATATAATTGTCTTCGATATATAGTTATTAATCATAATTACAATTATCCGATATAAATAATGTACTAAAAATACGCCATCCCGATTACGAATACATTTTTAAATACAAAATTTAGTCAATATTTCCATTGCGCACCTTAACTGTACTGCGATCATCAAACTTGGTCAGTAGATGCATCTTAGGTCTTTAAAAATGTCGACAAAATGATGACCTACTTTCGACATTATATGGCTATATTTAAGTATCTTAGGTATTTATTGGCTTAGAATCATCAAACTTTGTGACTGGATGCATATTTAGTTTTCGAAGAGTGACGACAAAAAGTAGGTCACGGTGACCTACTTTTGGCATTTTATGGCTTTATTTAAGTATCTCTGGAACTTATTGGCTTAGAATCATCAAACTTTGTGAGTTGATGCATCTTGGGTTTTCGGAGAGTGACGACCAAAAAGTAGGTCATGGTGACATACTTTTGACATTTTATGGCTTTATTTAAGTATCTCTGGTACGTATGGGCTTAGAATCATCAAACTTTGTGAGTTGATGCATCTTGGGTTTTCGGAGAGTGACGACCAAAAAGTAGGTCATGGTGACCTACTTTTGATATTTTGTGGCTTTAATTAAGTATCTCTGGTACTTGTTGACCTAAATTCATCAAACTTTGTCAGTTGATGCATCTTGGGTTTTCGGAGATTGTCGACCAAAAAGTGGGCCACAGTGAACTACTTTTGACATTTTATGGCTATTTTTAAGTATCTCAGGCACTTATTGGCTAAGAATCATCAAACTTTGTCAGTTGAGGCATCTTGGGTTTTCGGAGATTGTCGACCAAAAAGTAGGTCACAGTGACCTACTTTTAAATATATCATAGGTACGTATTAGGGAGAATCATCAAACTTTGTCAGTTTAGGCACCTTGGGTTTTCGGAGAACGTCGACCAAAAATGGTCATGGTTACCTACTTTTGATATTTTATGGCTATATTTCATTATATCTGGTACTTATTGGCTCGGAATCATCAAACTTTGTCAGTTGAGGCATCTTACGGTTTCATTGAATGTTCAACAAGAAGTAGGTCACGGCGACCTACTTTTGAATATCTCAGGTACTCATTGGCTTAGAATCATCAAATTTTGTCAGTTTAGGCATCTTGGGTTTTTGGATAACGTCGACCAAAATGTAGGTCACCGTGACCTACTTTTGACATTTGATGGCTCTATTTAATTATCTCTGGGTACTAATTGGCTTAGAATCATCAAACTTTGTGAGTTGATACATCTTGGGTTTTCAGAGAATGTTGACCAAAAAGTTGGTCATGGTGACCTACTTTTGAATATCTCAAGTACTTATTTAATTAGAATCATCAGTCTTTGAGAATCATCAGTCTTTGTCAATTAATGTATCTTGAGTCCTCAGAAAATTTCAATCAATAGGTAGGTCACTGTGACCTACTTATGGTATTTTATAATTATATTATAATATCTTCAGTCTTAACTGGTTAAATACTATCAAACTTTGTATGTTGATGCATTTTGGGTCTTATGATACTAAAAGAGTAAGAGGCTTCTAATAGAAGTGATAGATTGTACAATTTATCAGAAGAGCGATTCAAGGCCATTGGGCCTCTTGTTATCAAGTACATCTTATGGTAAATTTTGTTTTGATGATTTTAAGCAATAGATTGAAGTTCTATTATCTGTTTGAATATAAAACAAACGTGTATAAAGTTCTACAATTACTGATATTTTATAACAATTGTTAAGATATTCTTACACGCTGTCCTTTTCACTTATTTTTCAAAATATATAATGACCTTTGAGTACTAAGCTTTTTTTTACCGTCAAACGTTTCTTGAAAAAAGTGTAAAGTACCCCCAGTGATGTCTGTTGAATTTGCTTTGTGTCTTAAAGTCAATCAATCAATCATTATTAAATATTATTTGTTTAAATTTTGCAAAGAGTACATCGGTTGTTACAATTTTTTTTGGCAAGAACGGTACCCATTTTTGATACCCATTATATATTTTTTTTATCATCAAAATTCAACTGCTCATTTATCTATAAAACAGACATTGGTTGCTGCAAATGTCACATATTTCAGTGAATATTTCTTTGAGATTCTTAACAAGTTCAACAGCAGCTTTAATGAAGCTTTTATTTTCACTCTAGTGTACTTCTTCTTTTCATTCATTTTAGGGATGGCAATTTGTGACCGGTTAATCGATTAATCGGTCGGAACGTTGCTAATCGGTTAGAAAATCCGTAATCGGTTAGTCAGAAAAAATAAAATATATGTAAATTTGAGCGCAGTTTCCTTAAAATTCCTTCTGTTTTTAATAAAGGAAAGCGCTGCATAGAAGTTTATTTAAGTGTTTTTACACATCTTATAATTCAAAATATTTGGAGGTAATTATAGCTCTCCAGACTGAGATCGAAAGGGGTAATTGGTCACTTCATAAAGTGTTAATTACTGTTTTTAAAAAATCAAGCCGTTACCCAGATAGTCCTGTGGTTTTATTAAAGATACTAAAAACATCACCGTTAAGCACTTTTAATTAAAGTATGTCTATATTTTGCCGTTATCTATTAAATTATATTACTGTAAAGAATGTTGTAAATTTTAAATAAAGTTAGAGTTCAGACATAGTTATATTTATGGTGACAATGCAGAATTAACTTCTTCAACATCTGCGTTGGAAAATTATCCATGTCTTATTTCTCAAGCAAGATTCATGATTTTCTTAATTTTTTCTTGTCTATTAAAATCAAAATAAAATATACTCTTATGTACATAATATCCCCCGATCAAAATAATAAACAGAATGTAACTTCTAATGTCTTTTAAGCCATCTTGTGTGTATGAAAAGAAAATGTCAAAATGTATATCTTGATACGACTAACCGGTTAATCGGTCGGAACGTTTTGCGGTTAACCGATTAGCAATTCCGCAATCGATTGCCATCCCTAATTCATTTATAATGCAGTGTCTCAAATAGCCCTTGTTTTCTAGCTTCTCACAATGAAACTATGTGATGAAAAGTGGTCACATGAACTGTTATAAATTCATTAAAGATTAAATAATGAGAGAAAGTCAAGCTCATAATGTCATATGATATCGGTATTGGTATTATATGTCATACAGTTCATGACATTATTTATTGAACAGCCCTCGTATAAAATCTTTCAAAAATCTTCTCAAGAACCGTAGGGACAGGAAAGTTGAAAGTCCTATTGAGTCTTCCTCAAATAGTGTGCATTCAAGTTTGTTCAAATCATAACCCCCATGGCAGGGGTGGGGCCAAAATGCCGATCAAAGTTTGACATAGAAATATAGAGAAAAAAATCTTTAAAATCTTCTTCTCAAGAACCATTTGGACAGGAAAGATGAAACTCATGTGGAATCATCCTCATGTAGTGTACATTTCATTTCATTCAAATCATGACCCCCGGGGGTAGGATGGGGCCACAATGGCAGATCAAAGTTTTACATAGGAATATATAGAGAACTCTCTCTATAAGTTAAATGCAGAATTGATATGGAGACATTTTCAAGTAGTGTTAGAATTCAAGCCCCCACCCCACCCAAGCCCACCATCTCAGTAAACTTTTCAATTCTGATCTGATTTGTGCATTCTCCTAGTTGATGTGCTCAGGTGAGCGATGTTGCCCATGGGCCTCTTGTATAATAAAGTTTATGTATTTTCCAGTTTGTTCAAATCATGACACCAAGGGTGGGGAAACAGGGGATCCAACTTTTTTAAGGGGATCATTCATAGAAATATATAGGGAAGAAAAGATTTTGTCTTCTGAAGACAGTCATATTTAAAAGCAGATGCTAGTAAAATACATTCAATTTTGTTCAAATCATGACCCTCGGAATTAGGATTGAGCCACAATGAGCACTTACTAGGATTTACATGAAAATACAAGGAGATATAAATTTAAAATACAGTTACTAGTATTCTTTTCAAGGAAACGAGGAAACCTGATTTGTCATATTTATTTGGAATCTTTCTTCGTTGTAAAGGTATGCTATAAATAAAAGTTTTAGATGAAATATTAAGGAAAAAGAACCCTTTGGACCTCTTTCCATATGATGGCTTTAATAATTAAATTGTTCATAGTAGCAGGTCAATATTCTAGAATTTAATGAAGAAGATTTTTTCATGAGAATAAAATGACATTTTGAAAAAAAAATGTAGTAAAGAACAGGCAAATCAATAGATTCACTTGAGTGTTCTGGGCTTTGGCCTCATGTTATATTTATACCCCCCGCAAACGAAGTTTGGGGGGTATATAGGAATCACCTTGTCCGTCTGTCTGTCTGTCCGTCTACTTGTCTGTCTGTCCATCTGTCTGTCCGTCCGTCTGTCTGTGCAATCGTGTCCGGTCCATTATCTTTCTTACAGAGGTCCATTAGAATCTACTACTCCACACTAAGATTGCACATGACCTAAGGGTGTGTATTGACCTTGACCCAAGGTCATTTGGGGAAGTTCAATTGGCAGAAAAATTTGACAATTCGTGTCCGGTCCATATCTTTATTATGGATAAACTTAGGTTTTCATTTCACACAAAGATTGTCCATGACCCAAGGGTGTGTATTGACCTTGACCCAAGGTCATTTGGGGAAGTTCAAGGTCACTGGAAGTTTGAGAAAGTCTCAGGTAGAAAAAATTCACAATTCGTGTCCGGTCCATATCTTTCTTATGGATAAACTTAGTAGGTTCTCATTTCACACAAAGATTGCACTTGAACGAAGGGTGTGTCATGACCTTGACCCAAGGTCATTTGGAGAAGTTTAAGGTCACTGGTAGAAAAATTTCATTATTCGTGTCCGGTCCATATCTTTCTTACGGATAATCTTGGTTAGACTAAGGTTCTCATTTCACTCAAAGATTGCCCATGACCTAAGGGTGTGTCATGACCTTAATTCAAGGTCATTTGAGGAAGTTTATGGTCACTGGAATAAACATTTCATTATTCATGTTCGATACATATCTTTATTATGGAAGAACTTACTTCTGAAAAACCCAGCAGGGGGTATTTTGTCCCGTTTGGACAGTTCTAGTTTAATATATGTTTTGACCCCTCCATTCAAGCCCCAGTGAGGCAGGTTCCATAAAATCCACAATTTCAGTTCCCCTTCACCCATAGATGCCTTGTATAAAAATGGGTTGAAATTGGTTAAGTAGTTGAGAAAAAAAGCTGAAAATGTTCAAAGGTTAATATACAATGCAGGACAGATGACACATGACGACAGATGATAATTGATAGCAATAGGTCACCTGAGTTTGCTCAGGTGACCTAAAATATTGTTAAAAACGTGAATGCTGTTAGAATCATTGGAGTTTTCTGGCTCTTGGGCTTCGTATTACGTTTTAATGTATGACTTTATTTACTTTTTCAGGAGATAGAGAAGTATTTTGAAGAGTTCTGGGAGGCCGTGCCAGCTGAGGACAGGAATTGGTTGAAGGAATCTCTTAAAGAACGTACATATACAGTGGGTCTAGTTAAACTAAATGATAATACCAAAAGACACCTGGATTCCATGACAAAGTCCATAGTTGAACTATTTGCAAATGAGAACAATACAAAAATTGAGTTGCCTTCTTCATGGGCTTTAATGGAGCAGTTATTATATGAAGGAACCTGGAAAGTTTTGCCCCTTAGTGAAATTTGGAAGCTTAATGCATCCCTTCCCCATGAATACCAAATTAAAAGTGATGAGGAAATGTCTATGTTCTTAAAATGTTTCCATGACAATGGCCTTCTTTTATACTATAATGAAGAGAAATTGAGGGAACATGCAGTACATGACATTCAGTGGTTTGCTAAAGCTTTCAGCAAGATTATTGCTGACAAAAACCATATTAATGAAGACTGCAAAACGATATTGATAACAGAATGGAAATCCTTTAACAAAACAGGGGAACTTAAAGATAAAGTGATAGATGCTCTATGGAAAGATGAACCCTCATATCTGGAACACAAAAGTGAAATAATGTCGTACATGGAGAAGCTTCAAATGCTGGTACCTTTGGACACTTTTGAGGCTGTATCGGAAAGCGACATGTCATGGTATGTCCCATGTATGAATAAAAAGCAGTTTAAGTCCGACTTTTGCGAGGGAAGGTGGGAATGCTCCTCCATTTTATGCTTTCGGTTCACTTCTTTTGCCATGTTTGTGTTCTACAGACTGGTAGCATATTGTATGAGTTCTCTAAAATGGAGTGTTTCAAAAGACAAAGACAATGAAGGAAGTCCTTGTCTTTATCAAACGGCAGCAGTGTTTGATCACAATGAACACACGGTCGTTCTTGGCATATGCAATGACGATATACAGTTGCAAGTATTGAGAATCACGCCATTGTCTATAAACAAACACGTATCAAATGAAATTGGAGAATCCATTGAAAAAGCCATAGAAAAACTGACAGAAACATTCATTGGCACAAAAATATTCCACAAAGGATTGAAATGTCAAAAAATTATTTGTGATGAGAAAGATTTATCTTTCACTCTAGCAAGTGAGCTCTCCAATATCAAAACCGAAAAAGAAATACAGTGCAAGTGTCATATTCTGGAGAAACATGTGATAAATGTTCAAAGGACTCTGAGATACTGGGAAAAGGTAATTTTTACTCATATTAATGCCCATGACACACTTAAACTGAAGGGGTATGGAAGAATCATCTTGTCTTTCTATCTAGTGTTTGTCATACGTTTTCGTGAATGTTGCAAGATACCCTCTGAATTAACTGCAGAACTGTAGACCGATAAAAATTCGGATAGATAAAATACACAGAGTGAAGAATTGTTAATATCTTCATTATTTTGTTGCTCACCTCGCGAATAAACTCTTGTATTTTTAGTTCTCCTCTTTAAGAATGTTATCGTGTATTCAGGATACTTTATTTACCATATTATTGTAAGTCAGTTATTTATATACTGCATGAATTGAGGACAGATTTCCCTTTTATTTTGGTTATTTTCCAATCATGACATAGAGCACACAGCAGGTGTGACCCGTCGGCAGGGGATGCTCACTCCTCCATGGCACCCTATCCCACTTCTGATGTTTGGAGATCCGTGTTTGCTCTGCTCCTATATTTATTGTTTTCTGAACTTTTGTAATTAAATACTGTTTGTTATAGTGTTATCTGGATATCCTTCATGCCAAAAGGGGTATCTTCCAGTATAATAAAGTGCCCTTAAGCGAGATATTTTAGCGGGTGGTAATGATGGCTTACTTTGGCATTTTGATGATGGCTTGCTAAAATTTTAGATTTTAAGTAGTCAGTAATCTTTTTACCGTTCATCTGGGGCTGAAACCCTGTGTAAGCTAAAATATATGGTTTCTTATGTTTCTGCATAGTTGATTTCTTCCCATTTATAAATGATAATTTTGTTTTAGAAAAAAGTTATCTTGTCCGACATTAGGTGTCCTCTCACAACAAATTATCAGTAATCATTTTCAAATATAAGAAATTAAATGTACAACTATGCTCTTTCATCATATAATTAGAATACTAAACAAGATGAGTGTGGTTAATTATACCAAAGTTTCAATAAGACAGAAAAATTCTTGTACATGAAAAGCATAATAAGATTTTGAGAATATGATAACAAAAATAATATTTTTATCAAACAGGAACACCAAGAAGAGAATATAATTGTTGAAGAATCCGGTCAAAGTATGTATCAGCATTGATGACTTTCACCATTTTATTTTTCATGATTTTGATATTTTTGGGAAAGGGAACATTTAACTGAAATATGGATATCTCATATATTTTAAATAAGGAATATTATTTGTGGAATATTTATACCCCACGCAACTAGTTGCGGGAGGTATAATGTTTTTGACCCGTCCGTCAGTCAGTCAGTCAGTCAGTCAGTCAGTCCGTCAGTCAGTCAGTCCTCTTTTTTTGTCAGCGCAACTCCTCATAAACCGCTGCACAGAAGTTCGTCAAACTTTGCAGATATTTAGGACACAATGTGTAGATGTGCATATTAACAGGGAATTCCGATTCCATTATTTTTTCCGGGAATTTCTGCACTTTTTAACTTAGGCATTTGGCCATACCTTGAATATAGAGATGAACAGTTTGTCAGCGCAACTCCTCATAAACCGCTGCACAGAATTTCGTCAAACTTTGCAGATATTTAGGACACAATGTGTATATGTGCATATTACCAGGAAATTCCGATTCCATTATTTTTTCCGGGAATTTCCGCTCTTTTTAACTTAGCCATTTGGCCATACCTTGAATATAGAGATGAACAGTTTGTCAGCGCAACTCCTCATAAACCGCTGCACAGAATTTCGTCAAACTTTGCAGATATTTAGGACACAATGTGTATATAGATGTGCATATTACCAGGGAATTCCGATTCCATTATTTTTTCCGGGAATTTCTGCACTTTTTAACTTAGGCATTTGGCCATACCTTGAATATAGAGATGAACAGTTTGTCAGCGCAACTCCTCATAAACCGCTGCACAGAATTTTGTCAAACTTTGCAGATATTTAGGACACAATGTGTAGATGTGCATATTACCAGGAAATTCCGATTCCATTATTTTTTCCGGGAATTTCCGCACTTTTTAACTTAGGCATTTGGCCATACCTTGAATATAGAGATGAACAGTTTGTCAGCACCACTCCTCTTAAACTGTTGTACATAGTTTATTTTATCCCAAAGAGTTTTGCCTATTATTCAAGAAAATTTCTCCCCCCCCAACCACTTCAAATTAATGTTTGGATTTGTATAATGCCAAGAAATTTTGATTCCATCATTTATCTAGAAACTTCATTCCACATTTAAATGTCCTTATATGTAAGACATTTTGATGTGAAGATTTTGTTGCAATTATTGCCCTTTTTGATCTATACTATGTATTTAAAGTGCACTGTGCCTTTCATTATGTGCTTCACCGTCAAGTTTTGGGGGAGCGTGGGGTATGTGAGCTAGCTCACTTTTTCTTTCATTTATAATATCTTTTATTTTTAGCAACTGATTTGATTTTGAATGCGATGTCCAGAAAACTTCATGGGATTCCATCCACCTTCATGCTTGCTCAGATTTTTGAAGTCCATATAAAAGAAACTTCCAATGTTGAAGAGGATAGATTTAGAATTCTCTATAAATGGAAATGCAAAAATTCAGCCCTGGATCACCTAAGAGAGTTGGAGAGAATTTTGCGTGACGCTGGAGACGGTGAAGCAGCCGATTATATTGGGACTTTTCAAGTGTCAGACTTTGAATGTAGTGATATCTCCATACCTGCACAGCCTGTTTCAGAGGCTGACTTCGATATATTAAAGGGAAACCTTTCAAAGGATTACACTCATTTGGTGCGATTTTTAGGTCTGCCGCATGTATGTATAGAACAGCTCGAGGAAGACATGACATTTGTTAAAGAAAGGATACATAAATCATTCATGATATTGAAAGAAAGACGTCCAAATTTAAGCCGTAAGGACATATGTAGAGGTTTGAAGTTCATAGAACGAAGCGATATCATTGATTTGCTGAATAAGCATTGGGAATTTAAATAGGACGCAAAAGATATGGAATCGCATATATATAAAATTCGGTATATTACATTTTGTAAGGACCCATTGCATACCTGTGTAGAGCATTCATAGAGATAATTACTGATGATTAGTTATATCATATACATGTATATAAACATAAACTAGGCGGGACACACAGTCCGTATGCCAGACCATCGACTCCCCAAGAAACTTAACTTAGGTGAACTACTTGAAGGAAAGCTTGCCCCGTGGTGCCCCCCAAAAATGATTCTAGGACATCCTAAAGGCAAACTTCAAGGCATTCAGTGTCAACCATGACTCACTGGAAGTTGCAGCACAAGTCAGGTGTGGGTGGAGAGCCGCAGTTCACATTGGAGGGCGCCAAGAGCTGCGTGCGAAGCTAACACGTCGTCTGCAGCAAAACAAGGCATGCAGGCCAGGAAAGACAGCGCCAAGGACCAGGCAGCTGCCACCATCCCCTGACTTTACTGTCCAAAACAAGTCGTCTACACCTCCAATGTTCAGGTCAACCCCCTCCCATACAAAGAAAAGACAGTGGTCATCGTCCCAACGATAGACGAACAACACCCTGTATACATTATAAACATTACACAATCACAGAAGTTGGTGCTGCAGAAACTGGTGATTTTTTGTCTAAATGAAGAATAACATATTAGATGGTATTCGTGGGATTCGAGCCCTAGAAATAAAAATCCAAAAAAGAATGATTCTGCTTTGAGACTAACGCACTAACCAATATGGTACATGTCTTACGCTGATTGTTGGCATTTAAATCATGCTTGTGATATGACCCTTGACTTAACTCTTTAAAACTTATTGAAATGTATGCAACATACACTTAAATATTCACGTCATAGAAATAGAAATTTAACATTTACCCGCAAGCACCTTAAAGCGTGGTACACGTTTCTCTAAAGTTTAGCCTAAATAATATGACGTTATATTTTAATAAAGAAACTTTTCTTATTTTTTGAAATTTTCGCAAGAATGAAGTAGAATGAAATTGGCACTTAATTAAAGATTAAATGAACTTTTTAAAGTGCGTGTAAATGCGTGATTGCGGGAAAACAGTATATGCGTGATTTTGCTTTAGAAAAAGGAAATGATGTATGCGTGACTGCGGGGAAGGGGGTTAAAGGACTTGAACTATTTCTTGGAAAAATGCGAATATATTGCCATAAAAGTGTACTTTTAAGGTACTATTTGGTCTTTGCTCCATGTCTTTGTAAAAAAATGCATATTTTATTGCAAACTTTTAGGATTATCTTTAAAAAAATGGAACGATTGATTGATTGATTGTATATTGTTTAACGTCCCTCTTGAGATTTTTTCACTCATATGGAGACGTCACCATATGACGGTGAAGGGCTTCAAATTTAGACCTATACTCGGCACTCAGGGCCATTCAGCAGTAAGGGTTCTTTATCGTGCCAGCACCTACCGTGACAAGGGACCTACGTTTTTGAGGTCATATCCGAAAGACCCGTGACATTCACTTCTAGTGCCGAGCGCTTGGCGAAGGAACAGTCACTACCTTTGTTTACGTCTTAGGTATGACGCGGCGCCACGAATGAGAATCGAACCCGGACCTCCCGATCACGAAGAGAACGCTCTACCACTAGGCTACCGTGACCGGTAAAAATGGAACGAAGACCCACTTATATGAAAAATAAATTGTTAATTATGAGAAACTGATAGTTTTTTCAGTGTGTGTGTACTTTTCCATAGGCATACATTTTCAGTCTTTGTGTGATTTTTGTAAACTGTAGAGATTTTGCATTTAAGCATTAGATGAAATATCAAATAATATTAGGATATAATTGAGATTTAATTTTTCACTTCTTATCTGTCGATTTATAGGCACTTCACCCGCCTTATTCTCCAATCTTTTTCGGAAATGGTAAATTTGATAAACCAACATGCCAATATTGTCTCTTTATGTGAAAATTTAATCTGTTTAAAGGACACCTTTTCCCATAACAATGTGAATTCCCTTATAAGAAAATAGAAATAAAGTAATATTTCGTCCTTGCGTTACACTTCATTTTAAGGCCAATTGGAAGTCGATATGTAGTTTCCAAATATTTTTTTGTATATTGTGCTTTATATACTTTTGGTCTTATGAAAATGAAAACAAATGTATCCTTTAGTGTTACTTGAATGTATTTCTTTAAAATTGATACAATGTGAGGAAAAAAACTGCTATAAACTATTTGTTTATTGTTTAGAATGTGTACATAAATTTGACCTGTTTTTTTTTAGTTTTAGATTTTAATATTTTTTCATTTGATTTTTTCATGTTGCTAGATATATCTGTACATAACTCAAATGTTTCGGAGGTCCGTGTTTGTTATTTTGTATTGTTGTATAGACTTTGATGTTGAATACTGTTCGTTATCTCCATATCCTTCATACACAAGCGATATTTGTAAATTTAATTTAGAATTCTAAAGCATATGCTTTTGCTTCATTTTTAGGTCACCTGAGTAAACTCAGGTGACCTATTGCTATCCGTTTTCGTCCGTCGTCGTGCGTCGTGCGTCGTCTGTTAACATTTGAACATTTTCAGCTTCTTCTCTGCAACCACTGAACCAATTTCAACCAAATTTGACACAAAGTATCTATGGGTAAAGGGGAACAAAAATTGTGAATTTCATGATCCCTGCCCCCCTGGGGCCTGAGGGAAGGGACCAAAACTACTAAAATTAATGCAATCTTTAAAAGTCTTCTTCTTTACTCCCAAACATCAAGCAGACAAACTGTTTGCATGATTGTAATAAGCAATGAGTCCTCTACCAAAATTGTGAAATTCATGGCCCTGGGGTCAGGGGTTCTAGTGCTAGGGCGGGGCTAAATAATAAGGGAGTGAAAATGAATTATTTCTTTGAAACTCTTCTTCTCTGCTCATAGGTATTAAATAAACCTAATAAATACATAGTTATAATGAGCAAGAGTGCCTCTACCAAAATTGTGAATTTTATGGCCCCAGGGTCAGGGGTTCTGGTGTTAGGATGGGACTCTATTGATTATATAGTGAAAATACATGAATTCTTTGAAAATCTTCTTCTCTGTTCCTGGGTATTAAATAAACTATCTAAGTACATAGTTATGATGAGCAGGAGTGCCTCTATTAAAATTGTGAATTTTATGGACCCAGGGTCAGGGGTTCAGGTGTAAGGGTGGGGCTCTATTTATTGTATAGTGAAAATACATGAATTCTTTGAAAATCTTCTTCTCTGCTCCTGTGTATTAAATAAACTAACTAAGTGCATAGTTATGATGAGCAAGAGTGCCTCCATCAAAATTGTGAATTTTATGGCCCCAGGGTCAAGGGTTCTGGTGTTGGGGGGGGGGGGCTCATTGATTATATAGTGAAATTACATGAATTCTTTGAAAATTTTCTTCACTGCTCTTAGGTATAAAAATAAACTAACTAAGTGCATAGTTATGATGAGCAAGAGTGCCTCTACAAAATTGTGAATTTTATGGCCCCAGGGTCAGAGGTTCTGGTGTAAGGGTGGGGCTCTATAGATTATAATAGTGAAATTACATGAATTTTTTGAAAATCTTCTTCTCTGCTCCAGTGTATTAAATAAACTAACTAAGTGCATAGTTATGATGAGCAAGAGTGCTTCTATCAAAATTGTGAATTTTATGGCCCCAGCATCAATGGTTCTGGTGTTGGGGGGGGGGGGGACTTTATTGTTTATAAAGTGAAAATACATGCATTCTTCTTCTTCATCCTAGGTATCAAATAAACTAACTAAGTACATAGTCATTGATTATATAGTGAAATTACATGAATTCTTTGAAAATCTTCTTCTCTGCTCGTAGATATTAAATAAACTAACTAAGTGCATAGTTATGATGAGCAAGAGTGTCTCTACAAAAATTGTGAATTTTATGGCCCCAGGGTCAGAGGTTCTGGTGTTAGGATGGGGCTCTATTGATTATATAGTAAAAATACATTTTTTTTTTGAAAATCTTCTTCTCTGCCCCTGGGTATTAAATAAACCAAGTGAGTAAAAAGTTATGATGAGCAAGAGTGCTTCTACCAAAATTGTGAATTTTATTGCCCCAGAGTCAAGGGTTCTGGTGTTGGGGGGGGGGGCTCTATCGATTGTATAGTGAAATTACATGAATTCTTTAAAAATCTTCTCTGCTCCTAGGTATTAAATAAACAAGTTTACTAAGTGCATAGTTATGATGAGCAAGAGTGCTTCTATCAAAATTGTGAATTTTATGGCACCAGCATCAATGGTTCTGGTGTTGGGGGGACTTTATTGTTTTTAAAGTGAAAATACATGCATTCTTCTTTTTCATCCTAGGTATCAAATAAACTAACTAAGTACATAGTGATGATAAGCAGGTGTTCCTCAATTAAGATTGTGAATTTTATGGCCCCAGGGTCAAGGGTTCTGGTGGGGGGGGGGGGGCTATATTGATTATATAGTAAAAATATGTGAATTCCTTGAAAATCTTCTTCACTGCTTCTAGGTATTATATAAACTAACTAAGTGCATAGTTATGATGAGCAAGTGTGCTTCAACCAAGTTTAATGGCCCTATCATCAAGGGTTCTGGTGTTGGGGGGGGCTCTATTGATTATATAGTGAAATTACATGAATTCTTTGAAAATCTTCTTCTCTGCTCTTAGGTATTAAATAAACCAACTAAGTGCATAGTTATGATGAGCAAGAGTGCCTCTACAAAAATTGTGAATTTTATGGCCCCAGGGTCAGGGGTTGTGGTGTTAGGGTGGGGCTCTATTGATTATATAGTGAAAATAGTTATACATTAAATCTTTGAAAATTTTCCTCTCTGTCTCTGGGTATGAAGCAGATAAACTACCTATATAGTTATAATGAGCAAGGGCCCTATTCTTACAGAATTGTGAATTTCAAGGCCCCAGGGTCAGGGGTTGGGGGGGGCTCTGATTATATACTGGAAATGAATTAATTGTTTGAAATCTGGTCCTTTGTATTTATAAAACATTTATTTACTTTTTGATAGGCAATTTTAAGGGTGCCTTTTAAAAATTTGTGCAATCTAGGGTCAGGGGTTTTGTGTCAGAGTGTTAGGGGAACTACTGATTATTGATGAATATTACTGATTAGTTGGAGTGCATTTTTGTTCCCCTACCCTGCATATGGGTATTCAGTAACCAAGCTAAGCGACTGCTAAGTTTATTGTCATGATGATCAATGGTGCTCTTTCAAAATTGTGAATGCCATATAGCATCTGGCTTAAAACATGTTATTGAATCAAACTGGAAAGTTGTTGCTTAATGCTCAGGTGACCTATAAGGCCCGTGGGCCTCTTGTTTGTGCACAATTATCACAATTTTGTTTCTTTTTAGTTTGTTATTTGTAAATGAAAGTATTTATGATTATTGGTCACTTAATTGAGCCCTTCAGTTCTAATCCTTCCTCTCGTTTGTTAAAGGTACTTTGACACAGATTTGAAATTATTATTTTTTTCTATAATGTTTCAACTTATATACTTTAATAGCATTTCACACAAAAATTGATTAAAAAAATATTTCATTTAAGGAATTTCCACCCTCACAATTTTATAGGTTCAAAGTATAAAAACTGTATTTATTTTCATTCAATATACTTTAAACGATCCATTTATTGCAAAAAATGTATAGGTCACCATATTATTTAAGATGCGAAACAAAAATAAACAGAAATGTATGTCAACATAAAAAAATTGGACATTTTTTGTAAACGGTATTAAGAAAAATATGTAAAAACTAGAGCCGAGCTCGTTGCAAAGCAACGAATAGGTCTTCCGTTGGAACTACGGATAAGAAGACGTAACCTTGAGTCTAGGTCAAGCCACATTCTAAAGTTCTACAAGTGAAAAATTAAACCTTTTAAGAGAAGCAACTTGCAATGTTTAGCTAGGAAAAAGACTGTAAAGGAATATATGTGACCTTGAACTTTCCAAGTGACCTTGAACTCTCCAAATGACCTTGATCTAAGCAATGACTAGCTCTCGTTATAAAAATATTATCCATATGTTACCGTCTGGAAAATTTCAAACATTTTACATGTATTTAGATATTCTTTCTGTCCATGCATCCAACCATAAACATCTTATCCTTGGGGACTTTGAACTCGAGTCAAGGTCATGCCCCACCCTGCATTATATCAGCAATGTTTCACTAGTAGAAAAATGGTAGCAAATTTACAGTTTCACTGTCACTAATCGTGACTCGTCCAAATGTCTGGATATGTTCAGCCATGAGTTTTTTTCTGACTATAATCGAGGCAAAATGATTCATTGGGTTCAACACAATGTCGAGACTATATCTCTACTTGTTTGTACTTATAACAAAGGAACCATTTCTATTTTTTGTAAACATGATGACAACACCGTTCATTCAAAAACGATGCACTTAATTATGTATCACATTGAAGTCTACTTGTGTGTCCAGTTATATTGAAATCAAACTAAAACTGTAAGAGGAGTAGCATTTTTAAGGAATTATATACAGAAATTTATATTTTTAGTAACCATAGCAACACCGTTCATCGAAATCAAAAACGGATGCACGATACTTTGTATCTTTGTGAAGGTTACTTATGTGCCAAGCAATATTGAATTCAGACAAAAACTGTTGAAGACGTCGCATTTTAAAGCAATTAAAAACCGATGCACTATACTATGTATCTTAGAGATGTGTACTTGTGTGCCAAGTTATATTTAAATCAGACCAAAACGGTATGAAGAGTAGTATTTTGAAAAATTGTTTATAGACAGACAGACAGCTAGCTAGACAGACGAACGGATGGCAGACACTTTACTATCGCATCCCACGGACAGGTGGGACAGATATTTATATATCGAAATAACCAAATTAAATAAAGACATCATTTTTAAAGCATTAAATCGTAGCAAAAAAGAAAATATCAATGGATGCGACACTTTTCAGACGAGGGAAGAGATATGAACCTCTCATAAATACGGTACACATGTATCAGATCATTGCACGTCGGCAATCTAAAATGACACATATTATTTTTTTTCTTTGTACATGTATAACTTAACCCCCCCCCCCCCCTAATTTCTTAAAAAATGTTTTGTACAATCAAGAAAATCGGTTACTTTTCATAAAGACTACGACGTTTCTTTCATTTTCAAGAACCGTATAATAGCGAGAGTAGCGAGCTCAATAGAATAACGTGTAAGAAAAGAAGTTCGGAATTGTACACACGTCAAGCAAATTTTGTTGTGCAACATTCCCAGAGCTCCTTTACTACCCAATGTCCTTTGCACGAACAAATAATAACACAAGTAACAGCTTTTTAAAAAGCTTGGCTGACTATGTCATCAATATCTATAGAATCTATGAGCATGATAAACTATAAACGTTTACATTTGGGGGGGGGGGGTTAAATTATTTCACTGGAGTAAATTATGGAGATGTTGCAGAAAACATAAACCATATATAATACTGTTTGTATCTCAAATAAAAAATGAAATCATGATCATGTCCCGCTGTAGATTCGGTCCCGGGACGAAAAGATGAACTCCTCTGTCCGCAAGTCTAAAATGGTTTTAGAGGATGACGTAAATAAGGAAAAACATTTGATTCATGCTTGAAAGCATGGCTACATATAAAGGTGGCAACTGAAAATATGATAACTATACAAGAAATTGGGGATCTAACAATTATGATTGACGTGAAGAATATGATTGATAGTATCAAAGATTGTTGGAAACGTGGGAAAAATAATTAAAGCTTTAAATGACCCAACAAACTTGATGGCGATATATGAATGCCATGGTGCGGATTCAGGAAGTTTTTCCCAGAGATGAGGGATCAACATCAAATGTTTTATTACTTTAAATGATGTAACTTCTAACTCACTTCACAATGTCACCAAATTGTTTGTTTTTTTTTTTTTTTCAAAGTTCGACCAGGAAAAAGAACAGACTTTACATAATTCTTGCAGTTTTCATTTTCATTCAATAGAATAGTCCAGAAAAAGGGTGTAAAAACCTACACGTGACATTTTGGCGCAAAATAATAGCGTTACCCCTTACCTAGAAGACAAATGGACTAATCCAGTAGTATAAAAACGCAGAAAAACGGTCATACGGACATATATCAGTATAAGAACTCGCATGAAATTAATATATGCTAGCAAAAGGCTAGAGAAAATAGATACTTCAATGTATTGTATTAGCAATAAATTTATTTTTCTGCTAACAGAATAGATAACTGTTGCTGCTGAAATGCATGTAACAAATCCGATGATTATCAGCATGCACAAAATTTTGCTGGCTAACTGTGACCTCTTCGAACCCTATTGATCCTTAGCGTGACGTTAGGCAATAAAAGGCTTTCAGTTTGAAGAAATATTTCAAAAACTTTCCCGCAATAAATATACAGTTATTACTAGCTTACTCTAAAGTCTTCTATCGTACATATGTACCAGCGTACTCTATTTAGTGGGACCGGTTTTTTCAGTGGGTGGCTCAGTACAACTCGCCTGTCAACTGGTTATTTTTTTTCTGCAGCTATACTGTGTATGAAGTTTGATTATTTTTAAAAATATCTTGGTTAGTTTGTTTGAAACTGAGCTTTGAACTTAGCTAAAGGCAAAGTGTAACGGAAGGAGATAAGGCAGGATGGAAGACGTCCGACATGACAAACATTATATTCCAAGCCATATTCATGGCGGGGCATAGAATGATTATTGGTTTACATAAAAAAAATAGGTTGTGACTTTCTTTCGGAATTCAACACCAGCCTTAATCTACATGTATATAAGCACGTACAAAAACAAATCAACCAACTAACATTCTCGGCTCATGCAGAAGGAAGACATTGTATATTCATTTTAAACATGTTAAAGAGGGGGGGGGGGTACTTATAGTGATGAAAGGAAATTTAACCACGTGTCGGTCCATGAAACATGAAAGATTTTTTTGGAATGTTTGTATACAACAGCGTGGCTTTCTTTGAACTAAATTAGAATTTATTGAAATATTTATAAATAATTCTTTCAGGGACGCCGTAATATATTTGGTAGTCTCTGTAATAACTGTTCGGATATAGTACAAGCCTTTAGATCGCTTAGAAAAAAAATTGACGTGTTGGAAAAAAATACACACAATTTTTTTCCTAAGCGATCTAAAGGCCTGTGGGATATAGTGTCTTTTGAAGGTACAACACCTTTTTCTTTTAATATTACCAAAGGATTTGCTGATCCTTTTTTTCCGTATAGTCGAAATGCACGGGAAAAGTGAAAAAACGTATATAACGTTGGATGTTTCCCCGTGAATTAGAAATGTCACCTCCACTTACAGCTACAATGCATGCGTACATGTAAGTTTAATATTCATAAAACAATATCCACCTCCAGTCGATAAAAACAGGGGGGGGGATTGCAAACCAAGCTAGTGTTTATTCGGCTATCAAAATACATAAGACTTACAATGACTAAATGTACAAGCGATTACGATTGATTTAAACAAGCTGAAATAGAGTGAAATGAAATGATATGAAAGAAACGACATATTTTAAACCCAAATTTCCATTTGTAACTATCGGAGTACACAATGGATTTTCATATATGCCCACTGTTCTCTGCAACCACGTGCTTGTAAACGAACCTTTAGACACAAAGTGACAAAGCTGGATATAACCTGTTTGCTATACCGGTATTACAAATACCTGAACAATAGTATATTGTAAATTACTTTTTATGTTCAATGTTTATTCAATCTTTAAAAAAAATGATACCTCGGTAAATGGAGAAACAAAAGAGTGATCATGGTAAAAATAAAACGTACATGTAAAATATTACCTATCACTATCCATCTCTAATTATAATTATTTGCCGAAGCCACTTCTCAATTACAATTGAAATAAAATACATTAACACAGAATAAAGTTTTTTTTTATTTTGCGAGAACAGGCCAAAGAAAGCGAACACAGTTCAAAATGATTTTATGCACCAGTGTTTGGAATTACGATTAAATATGAAAGATGGGTAAAATAATCTTATTGGATCGCGATGTAATTAAAAACACAGTTTTCTATTAATTGTTAGGTCTTTCTACACAATGGTCTAATACAATCACAAACACTTGCTTTGTTTATTTTGCGAGAACAGGCCAAAGAAAGCGAACACAGTTCAAAATGATTTTATGCACCAGTGTTTGGAATTACGATTAAATATGAAAGATGGGTAAAATAATCTTATTGAAACGCGATGTAATTAAAAACACAGTTTTCTATTAATTGTTAGGTCTTTCTACACAATGGTCTAATACAATCACAAACACTTGCTTTGTTTATGTCCACAGGTGCCCGGTACACTCGTGACCTACATGTAGATCGACAGCGTGGGATTGGCGGCTTTGATTACATAACTGTAAAATATCTCGCTGAACAATGGGATCGTAATATGTATACAACTAAAGATCGTGAATTATTTAAAGTATAAAGTTTAAGATTAATTATATAGTTTGTTACAATGATAAACGTAGAAAGGTAGATTTTATATCTTCCGCTTTAAAAGACGTGTTCACTATAAAACTAATTAAATTTTGTAAAGAAAAATAGACAAAGTAGTTGTAATACATGATTTAATAGTTAATCATAAAACACCTTTAAAACCTTATTTTGAAGAAAATCAACATTAAATACCATAGGGTATATTATTTACAGCAAGTTATACGCATGTTGAGGTCAGATTTACTTGCCGAATTAAAACGCTAAATGTTTACCTGACCTGCTTTCGACTGCATATTATGCAATAACCCCGGTATATTCGAACAAATAAACATTCCTATCAGATCAAAAGGGTGTTAAAGAACAATTTTGCTCGATATATCTAGATCGAAATATTTACCGTTTTTGAGTTATAAAGCAAAAACTTTCAAGCTCCAGAGATCCCTTATTTTAGGGGCCAGCCCCTTTTCTATAGCATTAAATGAAAGCCCTTGCAATTATACACAACTTTTGTTCAACATATCTTAACAAAATATTTTTAGTTTTCAAGATAAAAAGGAAAACATGTGTAAATTTTCGCTCTTTTAGGCGTTCTATTTTTTGACCCCTGTATATCGCCATTTTGAATAGAGAAATCGAAAAACAAAAACCGATGTGCACAACTTCAATCCTTCTGTTATCAAAAACCTGTGAAATTTCTGCTCCAGCTCTAGTAGTCTCTGAGCCTTTGTCTGGAAATGAAAGCCTATAATTTTTCGTTTAAAGGGAAATAACTCAAAACCGGAAGTGACTTTTTGAAATTATTGACAACATTCTGATAGAGTTTATTACCGTCTATAATGTCTGAAAATTTGAACAAAATCCATTTAAAAATGAGCGAGATACGAGGCCTCAAAGTTGGCGTCTAGGAAGAAAAAAAAAAAAGAATAATAAGAATAATCTTAATCTTCAGAATCAGTAGAAGGTCTTCCGTTGGAAACGGAAGACCTTAACTATTTAAAATGCATAATTCTGATGCTGAGTGTTCCTAAATACTTCCTACTTAAAAAATTCTTTTGAATTGTGAATATCAGGTAAACTATTTTACATAAAAGCAAATGCCTGAATGAAGAGACCTTAGAAGGAGTTATTGCCCTTGTAAACATTTTTTAAAGATTTAATACTTGATTAAGTATAGGAAATATGCATTTTCTAAATTCTTTAACTATACAATATTTATCATCACACCTATTGTAAAGCATTCTTCCAAGAGATATTTTTCTAAAAGGTATGAATTTAACAGTTTTCGCGAAAACCTATGACATCATACGAGGGTGGAATTACCTTAAAGGTTATTAAAACGTCAAATTTGTTGATGGGTTTGATTGACACATTCTTGCACTTTCACAAATTTTAAACTTATTCTACACTAAGATACATAATTCTGTGTATCGGTTTTTTATTTCGATGAACGGTGTTACCGTGGTTACTAGAAATAGAAATTTCTGTGAAATTCTTTCAAAATACTACTCCTTCTACATTTTTGGTCTGATTTCAATATAACTTACCACACAAGTAGACTACACTAAGATACATAATTCTGTGTATTTTTGATTTCAATTAACGGTGTTAACGTTGTTGCTAAAAATAGAAATTTCTGTGAAATTCTACCAAAATGCTTCTCCTCCTACATTTTTGGTCTGATTTCAATAAAACTTGGCACACAAGTAGACTACACTAAGATACGTTATTCTTTATATTTGTTTTTGATTTCGATGAACGGTGTTGCCATGGTCACTAAAATTAGGAATTTCTGTTAAAAAATCTCAAAATGCTACTCCTCCTGCATTTTTAGTCAGATTGTAATATAATGTTGCATGCAAGTAGACTATACTAAGAACATAAAGAGACTTAATCAAGGATCATTATTCTTTCTATTGCTGTGGTAAAGTTTTAATTCCCAACTTCTTAAGAACTTTTCTCTTCCTTTGCTATAAGTACAAACCAGTAGAGCTTCAGTCTCGACAGAGACTTCTGGTTTTCAAATTAGTTTGGTTTTGACACTAGATCGTCTATATACTTAAACATAATGAATTTTCATCATCTTTCTAATAAATGCCTTTAAAGATTCTCTTTTTTGTTTGCTTTTGTAAATACCTCAGAGCAAAATGCTCAAAGCTGAAAAAAACAATCTATTTAGATTTTGGAATGCGTTACTTTTAATATAACTTAGGTCTTCACTGGTTCAAATTGCCAACCTCCAGTTTGTGTTGCTCATTATCTGAAAACGAGACAACACTACCCGACAATCTCTTCCCTTAATAATCTTTAGTAGACTGTACCGTAAAAAAGATGAAGGAATAAGATGCCCAAAAAGTTTTACTGGGGAGGGGGTAAGTTGGACTGAATGAATGGCTATAAGACAATGTACTATCTTGCACTTGAGTTTGTACCTGACATTGATTCTCCGTGATTGCAAACTGCGCTTGTGTAGAGTTTGTAGCAAAATGGATACACACGATGTCCTTCTGTGGTCTTACCATACCCACCCTGCAGCACCGTGCTATACTGCCTCAACTTGATCAGTTTTGTATATTTTTTGTTTATCGTTATATCAAGAACGTTTCACAACTTGGTCACCATGACTTGCCGGTCATATGTGCATATGTAGATTCATATTTAACGTTGACAGCAAAAAGATGCTTGAGTTTCTTGTTGTCAGAATCTATGTGATTTTTGGAGATCAGGTCTTCCAACAATCTTTTGGGAAAAAAACATGCATGGGTACCAATTGCGCTCCGTTATTAGCAGACCTAGTTTTGTAATCATATGAAGCAGAATTTGTGCAAAATATTATGCGTGAAAAGAAGAAAACACTTGCTGTGGCCTTCAATTCAACATTTACATATATCGACGACGTATTGTCAATAAACAACAATAAATTCCATTTCCTTGTCGATTCGATATATCTTGGTGAGCTTGAGATAAGAAACAACCCTTTAAATATGACATAAGTCTTGGTATCTTTCATTAGAAAACCTCAGCACTACACTTTTAGAGATCTCCCAAAGAAACTGACTAATATCATTTCCCATTACCTATATGTGACATTGTACAATGTTGCCTTGATTGATTCCAGTGTTTTGGTAATGAAAAAATTTCAAAATGACTGAGATACTATCAATTAACAGAGGTATTTCCATTCTTATGTCGATACGATATATCCTGGTGAACTTGAGATAAAAGTTACCACAGAGTCTGACAAATTTGTTCATATTTTCACAGTTTACTTCAAAAAGACGTTAATGGTAATATAACAACCAAGCTCTATGATAAACATGATAATTTTTCTATCAAATTTCCTTACTTATGCAGCGATATACCTTCCTCACCTAAATACGAAGTTTACATAACTCAGTTGATTAGATACGCAAAAGCATGCTAGACATACATGTATGAATAATATATACGAGGAGGAAAATTATTGACAAACAAGTTGATTAAACAAGAATTTCAGGAGGCTCGTTTGAAGTCATCATTTAGTTCCATGGTCGAAACAATGACCTTGTGATCGAATACAATTTATAATTGAGTCAAATGCTGACTAACGTTTTTCATACTTATTGCTAGTTCATTATTTATACACTTAATTGACGACGTTTTTTTTCCGTTTTCCCCCATTATGACAAGAAGCGGGTGTGATCGGTCGGCAGGGGCTACTCACTCCATGGCACCTGATCCCACTTTATTAGTCAATAGGATACTTTAATCATTATCGAAATTGCTTTACATACTCGGGGATTTAAATAGTTTAAAAATATAACCAAATAATTCGTTCTTTAATATTAATATAGAAGTAGTACTGGTATACCTTAATTGATTAATTGACTGATTGTATAATGTTCGAGAGTTTTCACTTTTGTCGCCATTTACCATTGAGGGCAGAATATCTCATTGATATTATAGTTCATAAAAAATAAAATTTACAAAGAGGCGAGGTTTCGTCAAATATTGATATAATAAATAAAAAAAATCTTCATTGATAATAATAACTAAACTGAATAGCACTCTTCTCACCGTTGAGGAACAATTTAGCTGGTCTTACAAAAAATTAAGTGGAAAATCTCTAACAATCGAACGCATGACTATCAAAAGTTGGGAAATGAAACCATATTAACGAATATTAAGCCAACAAAATGATGAATAATACTCAGCTGATAAAATCGGTTAAAATCACTTTATCACAGTTACCTCATTACCTCCTTGTATTATCTCAGTTCATATCTTATTTCTGTACAGCGCAAATAAACTTATATTTAGTACATTTAAAACATTATCAAGTTCAAATATCCTTTCCGAAGTCATTATGTATCGTTTAAGGTAGGTCCAAGCTTAATATCTTGCTTAATATTGCCTAACATAATTTTACCATTATGCACTCCAACATAAAAATAATTTGTTTTAAATATCTATAGCAAAATTATGTGTAAGCTTTAAGAGTATACAAAATTACATGGGAATTACGCCCCCTCTCTCACCTTTGAACAAAGATGTGGACGTTTGTGCATACATTGCACTAACATACGCCTGGCTACGCACCAGACCCGAATTATTAACCAATTAAATATCGTGTCACCTGCTAGATAGGAAAAAAGGTTAGCGTTTTGAAATTTTTGACAACTTCCCAAAAGTGCTGAGCAGTTGTAAAGAGAACCCAGAAATCACCACATTACAGGTTTTTTACATTTCATTCAATTGCAAAAAATCATAAAGCCAAAAATAATTTTTTTTTATACTTCCTCTGTCACCGCTGCATATAAGATAAACCACTGCCATATTGATAAGGGAAATAATTCATTTTACCATCTTTTCCAAGTGAAAATTTGACTCATTCCCATTTTCCATACATGTATATGATAATAGATACCAGTGAGCTTTGCTAAGCACATTTTTGTCTGTCTTTCATCTAGCTGTCTGTCCATCCATCCATCTGAAATTTTTCACATTTTCAACTTCTCCAGAACCACTGGGTCAATTCCTCATTCAAACTTGTGATAAAGAATCTTCTTTGCTAAGTTTTTTTGAAGGAGGACCCATGCCCTCTTTCAAGAGGAGGTGATTAAAAAAACTGTAAACCAGCAAATTTTGGAAGTTTGAGGAAAAGAAAGCCAGACCCTGGGGCCATGAAACTCACAATTTTGAAAGAAGCAGCATTATCTAACATAATCATATACTTGATTAGTTTATCTAATAAACAGGAGCAGAGGAAAAGATTTTTAAAGAATAAATGCATTTTTTCTATAAAATCAATAGAGCCCTGCCCTCAATCCAAAACCCTTGACACTAGGGGCCTTAGAATTCATATTTTTGGAAGAAGCATTCACGCTTATTATAACTTTATACTCAGTTTGTTTATTAAATACCCATGAGCAGAGAATATTTTCTAAAAATTAATGCATTTTTACTATGTAACCAAAAGAGCCCCGCTTTAACACCAGAACCCCTGACCCATGGGGCCATAGAATTCACAATTTGGGAAGAGGCATTTTCGCTCATTATAACTATGTACTTTCAATAGCAAATTGTTTGTTTAATACCTTGGAGCTAAGAAGATTTTCAAAGAATTAATGTATTTTCACTATATATCCATAGGGCTCTGCCCTAACACAAGAAACCCTGACCAAGGGGACATAAAATTCACAATTTTGGAAGAGGAATTCTCGATGGAATTCTGGTTCCTGCCGACAAAGCAGGTAACAACATTGTCTTCGTTTGTAAGGCTCATTATATAAATTGCATTTTAGAAGAACTTGGATTTAATGCTACAAGTGGTAATCCTACTTATACATATACTACTCTTTCTAAGAAAGAAATTCTTCAAAATCACCTGTCAGTTTTGAATACTTTTAATATTCCGCAGAGCCAAAATGAATTCGAACTACCTTATATATATTGGATTCCGAAACTTCATAAGAATCCTTACAAACAAAGATACATTGCAGGTTCCAGTAAATGTTCAACCAAGCCTCTTTCGTTACTTCTCACTAAAATATTGACAGTAGTGAAGCAAAAACTTCAAGAGTACTGTACAACTATATATTCAAGAAGTGGTGTAAATCAGATGTGGATACTTAAGGTAGATCGCGGGTTTGCTGACGTCACAATAGGATTCGACGTAAAAAGCTTACTACGTTTACAGTATCAACTACAAACAAGCAAAAAGTATTTCCATCAGTACATTAAACCTTGTTTTGTCTGTAAAAATATTTATTAATATGTAATTAAAGATAAAGGATTAATCAATAACTAATCAATACTAAATTAAATCAAGAGTTAAGATAACGTTAATGTATGAAAGGTCAAAATTTATTCAAATAATATGACTCTGTGTTTCCTTGAAAAAAGTGTGACAATTATGGTAAATTGTGACAGTGTTTACGTGAACATTTATTGCCAATCAATTGAAAATGAGGATAAAACATGTTTTATTTTCAGTGAATTGTTGATTACTTCGTGATTCTGAGACGTACGAAAATAATGACGTCGCACTAACGTTATATAACGTCTTAATGAAATTATATACGTTTGTTACAAATTTGTAAAACTTCAAAGTTTTTTTGCGAGAAAATGAGCGAGAACACATATTAATTTTTTTTAATAGATCGATTCTAAATTTATCTCACTTTCATTGTGTTGAGTAATATAAAATTCGTCTGCGCCGTTTTTATATTATAAGCATGGTTGTGAAATGCGTTTACCGATGAGAAAGGCGCATTTACTATATATTTCATTGTAATAGCGTCACCAGTTCTCATCAATATTAGTGCCTTTGAAATACAATAGCAATATAACCACGCAGACGAATCTCACAAAAATTTCAGAAAGTAAAATTTGAAACGAGAGGATTCAGTTGACAAATTTTCAGAGTATGTTTTCAGGCAGACAGTAAACCCGCGATCTACCTTAAAAATTCTAAAGATTTTTTGGACAATTTGAAATCACAAGACTTTACAAAAATCAACAGCATAAAAACTTACGACTTTTCAACTTTATACACAACAATTCCGCACGACAAATTAAAATCCAGGCTTTTTGTTATCATTGACAGCTGCTTTTTCAACAAAAATGGAACTCGTAAGTTTACTTACCTCGTCATTAGTCATTTGAAAAATTATTTTGTTAAAACAGATTCTGATTGCACACATAAGTACTCTGAAGTTGACATCAAGAAGATGCTTGAGTTTCTGATTGACAATATATATGTGGTTTTTGGAGACCAGGTATTCCAACAATCTATTGGAATTCCCATGGGTATAAATAGCGCTCCGTTATTAGCAGACTTATTTTTATATTCATATAAAGCAGAATTTATGCAAAATCTTTTGCGTGAAAAGAAAAAAATACTTGCTGTGGCCTTCAACTCGACATTTAGATATATCGACGACGTATTGTCAATTAATAATGATAATTTCCATTCCTACGTCGACACGATATATCCTGGTGAGCTTGAGATAAAAAATACCACAGAGTCCGACACTTTTGCTTCATACTTGGATATTTTACTTGAAAGGGACACAAATGGTAATCCAAAAACCAAGCGATGATAAACGTGATGACTTTAACTTTTCTATCGTCAACTTCCCTTACTTATGCAGCAATATACCTTCATCACCTGCATACGGAGTATTTATATCTCAGTTGATTCGATACGCAAGAGCATGCTCTACGTATGACCAATTTCTTAAACGAGGTAAATTATTGACCAGCAAGTTGATGAAACAGGAATGTCAACAGTCTCGTTTAAAGTCATCATTTCGTAAATTCTATGGTCGATACAATGACGTTGTCAGCAAATACAATTTATCATTGAATGAAATGCTGACTGACGTTTTTCATACCAATTGTTAGTCCATTATTTATACACTGAATTGACCACGGATTTTTTCCGTTATTTCCTGATTATGACAACGAGCACACGGCGGGTGTGACCGGTCGGCAAGGGATGCTCACTCCTCCATGGCACCTGATCCCACCTCTGATGTATCGGAGGTCCGTGTTTGCTCTGCTCTTATTTTGTATATTTGTTTAATGGACGTTGAGATTGAATACTGTTCGTTATTTCCATATCCTTCATTATAATTTTGTACTTTGTTTGTTTTATACCCAGGAGCAGAGAAGTTTTACTAAGAGAAAAATGAATTAATTTTCACTATATAATCTATTTCATGGGTACCAAACTTGCTTGAAATTTTGACTCCCTAGTATATTTTAAAGACTTCTCTTTATAATGTATTAGGGGGTCAAAAATTCAAGCAAATTTGGTGCCAATGATCTATTTAGCCCCGCCTTAATTAGCACAGGAACCCCTGATCCTTTGGTCATGAATTTCAAAGTTTTGGTAGAGGACTCAATGCTGATTACAATCATGCCAACAGTTTGATTGCTTGATTTTCGTAGTTAATTGCATTAATTTTAGTGATTTTGGTCCCACTCCTCAAGCCCCAGGGGGACAAAGACCATGAAATTCTCAATTTTTGTTCCCCTTCACACGTAAAATTGGTCAGAATCGGTAGAGCGGTTGCAGAGGAGGAGCTGAAAATGTTCAATTGTTAATGCATGGTGCAGGACGGAGGATGTACGACGACAAACGAAAACGGACTGTTATAGGTCACCTGAGTTTGCTCATGTTACCTAAAAATATTTTGCTATAAAAAAGCAAAGCTAGATAATTTGCAATGATATGGAAGTATTCTTAGGTAGTGCAGATTTAAGATTGTTCAAATTTTGATACTCCAGGGATAGGATGGGTCACAGTGGGCCATCTGAGTTAAAAATAAAGATATAAACAATGGTCAAGGGGAAACATCTTTAAAAATCTTTTTTTTTTCTGAGATCAGAAAAGTTAAGATTAGTCATAATCTCCTCGGATAGTGAAGATTCAAATTAATTCAGATCATGACACCTGGGAGTAAGTTTGGGTCACATAAATGCAATAAAAATTTAACATGGGAATATATAAATATTAATTAAATAAACAAATCTATAAATGAAGAACAGCAAGGTGACTCAGGTGAGCGCCCTGTCCCATGGGCCTATTGTTATATTCACAATGTTTATCTTATAAAGATTGCATTTTATGGATTAACTCCTTTAAAATAAAAAAAATTGTTTTTAAATCATTTTGAGCTGATTCTTTTTTAATATAAGAGTACAAAAAGTAAGAATAGGTAGATGTCGCCATTTTGTTGACTGTCAAAACAAAAAGATTGAGAAACATATAAGTAAAAAGCTGCTAAAGTAAGATTCATTTTTTGGCCTATTGAACCGAAAAGAGATACAGTACATGTGTTTATGTGCATGTTTTGTTCCGGTGTGGTGTTTGTGGGTGTGTGTCATAGGCGTAGTCACAGGGAGGGGGCAGCGGTGGCACTAGCCCCCCCCCACTTTCAGATCGGGGGGGGGGGGAGAGTATGTCTGTGCCCCCCCCCACTTTTTAATGAAGAACAAAATCACAGCTATTTTGTAATAATATATAGTTATATAATAAATTGTGTAGAAAAATAGAAATTGAAAGTAACTTGCCTTCGAAAAAAAAAGTTGGCTACTAACCCCCCCCCCCCCCCCCCCCCCCGAAATAGGATTTTCGAGTTTGGGGAACTTTAATTTTTTTTTTTTTTTGCTTGTCAAAGACTTTCTGGACTTGAGCCTCCCCACTTTTAAGTTTGTGACTACGCCTCTGAATGTGTGTGTTTGTATTTAAAAACACATGTATAATTCTAATTTTAGAGAAAAGACTTGTTTTTTTTTCATAATTGAATGAAAGAAAGTAATTGATCTAAGTTTTTTTTCTTAAGAATGATTAATAATAATGTGTAAAAATGTGTTTTTTATTAACTGAGAAAAAGCAAGTTGAAAATAGGCAATTTTTTTGTTACCAGATACAAGAAATTGATGTGGTAATCAATTATTTAATTTGTTACGTAATATAACTGTATATATTTTTTTTAAAAACTTAAAAAAAAGAAACTTTGATCATGCTTTAATACAGAGTGTATCTTATTTTCTTTTTATTAAGAACATCAAGATTGAATGCTGCACAACCTTGTAATTTTATTTGTAATTCTTTTGTAAATGATAAAATTGACTCAATAAAGGTTAAAACAATGTTATAGAATGTCTTATATTATTACCTTAAAAGTTTTCCATCATTTCATTATTTATAATTAGGTGTTTTAATTGATGAATGCTTTGTGAAACAGGTTTGACTGAGAACACTTGGAGGCTGTTATAACACTGAGATGAGTACTCAGTACAGTGGTTATCTTTGTATTAATTCTTTTCTTTTCTATATGTTATGTAAAACCAAGACATTTGTTAAATGAATATACACATATTGTAATGTAAACAGAACCCTGTTATTGATTTAGACAATTGTAACAAAGTTTTGTTATTTACAGATAAGGAAGAAACCAACACGAGAATCTGAAACCAGTGGATAGAGATGAAATAAATGTCAGGTGTCAATGATGTATAGATTGGTGTTACACAAATCTGTCACAGTGTCGGGTGTTAGACGTGGTCGTCACATTACCCAAGTGACACCAGACCGGTTCTGGGTCGCTGATGGTGATGGCAATCTCATACTGACAAACATGGCGGGTGATGAACTACGTCATATTACAAATATAAATAGAGGTGTCCGTGGAGCACATACTGTGACTGGGGACTGTTATTTAATTTATATAGACAGTGACCGAAACGTTATTAAACTGTCTACAGATCACAAAGTAAAGATGATACCGTACACGTCACCATGGATACCAAAATGTGTCTACAGCTCCCCTTCCACTGGAGACCTGCTGGTGGTGATGTATAGAGGTGATACAGATACAAGCCAGGTCAACCGTTATACTAACACAGGAGAACACATACAGACCATAGAGCATGACAACACAGGTCAGGAGCTTTATAAATATCCTATCTACATCACAGAGAACCGCAATGGAGATGTAATTGTGTCTGACATTGGCCGTTATGCTGTAGTGGTGACAGATAGTAGAGGGAGACATCGCTTCTCTTACACAGGTCCTACATCAGGATCAGGACTAGATCCACATGGAATCTGTACTGACGCGCTGTCACACATCCTGGTGTGTGATTGGTACACCCAGACAGTACATATACTGGATTGTGACGGGCGACTCCTGTCACTGATAGAGATAGAACAACACGGGATAAACAGACCACTGGGTCTGAGTTATGATGACAGAACTCACTGTGTCTGGATGGGATCAGACGACAACAACACAGTGAACATTCACAGACTGGAACACTCCCTGACTGGTAAGTATTACATCAGTAAGATCAGATATTTTGTTTTACATGACTGTGCAATGTTACGTGTGTACAATTACTGTAAATGTATCATATTTACCGTGTATGATATTTGGCGGAAATTGAGTTTTGAACAAGTTAGCGTAGATTTAATCCAGCGCATTTCTTATCATTCTTTTTTATGTATATAAGTACAAAACATTTAGCGTTGTACTTGAATTAGCGGAAGTGTCTTCCCGCTAAAAGCGGTAAAAAGAATAAATAGCCAAATATAATACGTTTACAGTAATTATTATTTGTGTTTTTTTTATGTTTTTACAAGACATTTACTAAAATTTTTATTGTATTTAGTGTAATTAAATTACATAATTGATTCTATTATAACTTGTTGCATTAAGTAACAAGAATTATTACCAATACATGATATGAGGATACATAAATCATAAACTGTTATTTATTACTTTGATTTCTTAAGTAAATACATTTCAGATAAAGTGCTTATTATTTAATTAGTTCAGAGTTTTTAATATGTACTTGGTTTAATAATAACTTTGTTATTTGTTTGTTATGTTTGACAAACTACTGATTCTGATAAAGTCCATTAAATTTGAAAGTAATTACAACGTCAACATGTTTTCTGTAGATTTCGTAACCGACTATCACAGTTAAAAATATCACAGAAAGAAATAAATTAAAGATAATTAAAAATGCAAAGATGCTAGTATGCTACATCACCCATGATCACAAACAATGTGAAATTTTCTGTCCTTGACTCATAAATTACATGTACAACAACTCTCAATGTTTGGCAGTAATTATCAATGTTGTCCACGAGCTTTATGGACAGCTCTCTTTGGCTAATAAAACAGATGTACAACAACTCTTTTTTGGTATATAGAGGATATTCAATGTTTTATAGTTGAATATGGCATTTATTTCACGAGGGGCGGGATTTTTTATATTTTCACGAGTGCGAAGCACGAGTGAAAATATAAAAAAAATCCTGTCTTACAAAAAGGAACACAAGAATAAAACGTAATAACCTGGTTTGGTATGGGGACACACCCCCTTGACAACCAGCTGATTCATCTGTATCTATGCAGTCCCACATTTCCTGTCCTTGGAATTACATGGAAAATTCTAAATTTCATAAATGTACTTTTAACTTCAAACAGTAGCTCGCTCTTACCTCGTGTAAACAAAAATCATGGCTGCTAGATCTGTGTATCAGTTGTTACGTCCCCTTGTTTCAAATTACTTTCGTTACTACGGATGTATTATTGAGCGGCAAATATGAAGTCATAAAAAGCAGCACAATTTTACATCCACAGTTGTTTGATTATTTAAAAATTAAATAATAAGGAATGACTCTAATTATTGGCCAAATTATTCGATTATAACCTGGTTTGGGTCAGTTTACGCTTCTTAATAATCCGCTTCGCGGATTATAAAGCGTAAACTAACAGAAACCAGGTTATAATCGAATAATTTGGTCAAGAATTAGAGTCATACCTAAAGTAAACATAGATTTAGCAACATATGTTTGGTAAATTTGACAGTTTTATTCGTTGCCAGAATGTTTTTTTTTTTTTATTTTCATATATCTTATATTAGGTCAAGGGAGATTTTCTTTACAGCAATCTTCGTTATGGTAAGGGAAATCGAGAGCATTTCTGATATTCGTCACACTGTGACAGGATATCATTTTGATATCCTTTCACAGTGTGACAGGATATCATTTTTATTCAATGAATAAATTACAGTGTTTCACGGGTAAAAATGTAATAATATCTTATATTGGGTTGACATTGTATTGTCCACTACTATATGTAACAAAGTTAGTAAATCAGTACCAGTCCAGTTGTCTGATTTGTAGGTCAATTTAAACGGGAAAATATACTAGAGAGGAACGATGAGCAATATCCAATCATTCAATCAATCAATGTACAGGAAAAAGAAACTGTACAGTTTTCAGATTAACGAGTTGACAGTGAGATACAGACAGCATTTATTAATATTAGGACAGCTCTGTCTAGAAATGTTGTGTATTTCTATAGCAGGTGTTTAAACAATCTACACTATGTGCTGCGTTGATATTCTGCATGTGCATGATGTATTTTACAACTGTATTATTTTTTTTTTGCCAAAATGAAAATGAAGCCAGGGTGTGTCCGTCTGTCCGTAACAATTTCTTTCCGCAGATGCTTAAAATTCTCTTTGTTTAGGCATAGCATATGGTAGATTTTAGTCTTGTTATAATTGTTGTCAATATCCTGTTTTTCTGTTTTTGTCTGACCTCATTTTCCCTAGACCTGATCTCATCTTCAACAGGCATGACATCATCTTCACAAGTTCTGACCTCAGTTTCACTTTTTCTGACTTAATCTTTACTAGTTCTGATATCATCTTCAGTATACCTGACATCAACTTCACTAGCTTTGACCTCATTTTTACTTGTTTTGACCTCATCTACACTAGACCTGACCTCATCTTCACTTCTCCTGTCCTCATGTTGACTAGACCTGACCTCATCTTAACTACAACTGACCTCTACAAAACTTCCCCTGAACTCAAATACAATGACCTTTCCTTATCATTTGACCTAACATCAAACTCACTAACATGACCTAACATCCTTGGATTTTTGGATGTATTGATCATTATTGCTAGAATAAAACTGACTAATCTATCCAAATTTTCTTAGTCAGAGGGGTATTAAGTTCTGTATCTTCCATAAAGCACAATAAACAAGTCGGGTTAAGATTTTTACTTGTTTTAAGCTCTGTTGTCAAAAATATGCGTTTTGTTCTTAAATGTTAAGAATTAAATCTGTTTATTTTATTTTTTTTTGTTTTGTAGAGTTTCTGAAAAAGGAGGAAACCACTGTTTGTCATGCCCGAGGAATACTTGTTGGATGTGGTGAGGCTGGGAAAACAACTCTACTGAAGCGATTAAGAGAGCAATGTCAGAATCGTGGTGAAGTGAAAAAGTCGACTAAGGGACTAACAACACTGCTGAAGCGATTAAGAGGGAAACGTCAGAATGTTGATGAAGTTACAGAGTCCACCAGGGGACTAGAAATCCATCAACATCTCTTCATTGTTAGAGATGGAATTTTAGAAGGTAAAACAATTTCTGTATATTTTCACTTTCAGAAAGAAACTTGAATGGAACATTAATTCCGAAAACGGTTCGGCAAAATAGCATAGATTCTCAAAATGTTAAAAATGGAATATTTGTCATTTTTTGAGAATTTAACAGAAAATAAAAATTGTCTACGAAAATTTTTCAAATCATATGCGTGTTGTCAAACGTCAAAAGTGTCCCCTCATGAAAAAATTGGAGCGGGGTCTCAATGCTATTTTTAGTAACATGTATCTAAAAATATATATATTTCAGAAAAATTAAAAAAATGAAATTTGGGCAGAATTTAAGATGCCATTGCTATGTAATTATGAAATATACTGTGAAAGTCAATGTGTTAATGTCAGACACTGGACACCAATAACTACCATGCATATTATTTTTACGGATTTCCGTTTTCTATTTATAGCTTCAAATGCCTAAACATAGACATGTCTCATAAAATGATAAAAAATTACATTTTTTCTTCATTTTTAAGCTCCACTGAATCATGAATAATAACAATATGGATCTTTCCAATATTTCATCAATAAGAACAAAGAAAAGCATAATATCTCACAAATTATTGAAGACAGACTCTCATGTCTATAAATCGTACAAATGTCTGAAAATAGACACATTTGAAATTCACTGTTTAATGTTGATTTTCCACAAATTAGATATGGGAAATTTACCAACTTACTGTCATTAAATGTAAATGATATTATGTGACTGACAAGAACAAAAGAACATTCAATGGAATGCAGCATGATAAGTAAGTTTATCCATTTCTATTTATAGTAACACATGTTTAAAAATAGACGTGATGCAAAATATCGGGAAAATGTCGTTTTTGTACTTTTTTTTCTAAAATTTTGGATGAATAATTGCTGACTATGTATATTTAACTGCTATTGACATATAGTGTCCAACAAGTAAAAGAAAGCCTTATATCAAATAAAGAATGAGAAGCAGAGGTTTCCATTTCTATTTATAGTAACACATATTTGAAAATGGACGCACTGCACACATTTTAGATGAAAAATTGCAGACTATATGTTTTTAACTGCTAATTGGCATATGGTGACCAACAATTAAAAGAAAGCATATACGAAATACAAAATGAGAAGCAGAGGTTTTCATTTCTATTTATAGTAACACTTGTTTTTTAAATAGACGTGATGCAAAATATCGAAAAAATGTCATTTTTTTCTAAATTTTTGGATGAATAATTGATGACTATCTGTATTCAACTGCTATTGGCATATAGTGTCCAACAAGTAAAATAAAGCATATCAAATACAGAATGAGAAGCAGAGGTTTCCATTTCTTTTTATAGTAACTTGTGTTTAAAAATAGATGTACTGTAAACTATCGGAGAAATGTAATTTTGTGTACCTTTTTTCTAACATTTTGGATGAATAATTGCTGACTGTCTGTTTTAACTGCTATTGGCATATGGCGACCAACAAGTCAAAGAAAGTGTTATATCAAATACAGAATGAGAAGGAGAGGTTTCCGTTTTTATTTAAAGTAACATGAGTTTAAAAATAGGCATACTGTAAACTATCGGAAAAATGTAGATTTTTGTACTTTTCTTACTATTTGGATGAGCAATTGCTGACGATATGCTTTTACTGTTATTGGCATTCAGTGACCAACAAGTATAAGAAAGCATATATGAAATACAGAATGTAAAGCAGGGGTTTCTATTTCTTGTTTATAGTAACACGTTTGAAAATAAACATGCAAAGAAGAAGTTATGGTTTTAGCTTTATTGCGCCCTAAAACTGTAATGACATCAAAAAGTTTTGAAACTGGCTTAAATAATAGTTTAATAAATGACTCTGATAAATCAGGAAAGAATATGGCATGAAGGTTTACCATTCTGCAAATATGACGTCATTAATGTGAGGCATTTCTCTATTTTCAACAGAAAAAGCCTCAAAATGGCACATTTCAGAGAGATTTTCCTGTAAAAAAAACAGTGTCCACAGCCGTTGCCCACGTTGATTTTTTGACATTTTGTGCAAAATTCAATAACAAATCATATATCTCAAGATCTTTGTGGGCGATTCCTATAGACAAAGTTATCTGAAAGAAAATTCCATTGAGATTTAGTGTCTTCTGCAACTTTATAAGAAAATACGGGAAAATGCACATGTTTATAACGTCATTATTACATTTAAAAACTTATTTGAGAAAAAATACTTGAATGAATTTTCTGCATTGAATTTCAATTAATCAAAAAGCATGAGTTTTCAACTTTTTCACCAGTTTCATTCTTTTTTAGAAAATCACTGGGCAACACTTGTATGAAAACCATACCTTCTTCTTTTCGAGAAAATGTAGACTTTCGCACTATTTTCTTACATCAGGGATGGTCAAAGAGCAGACAAACGGCTTTTATTTGTTATTTACAGAATGTGACTAACGAGTATAAAAATGCTATAGCTAAAGTGTATAATAATAATATGTAAGGGTATTTTTACATTTCTGCCTAAAATAACACATATTTATAAATAATCAGGAATATAAAGAATGATTCGTTTTTCTAAAAATTAGGGATATGGAATTTGCAGTCAAACTTTCATTAGCTGTAACTGATATAACTAATTGTATTCGGCGCGCCAGCGCGTCCACCTCATTCCAATACATTTATCACAAAACTATGTTCTCCCTGCATTTAAACACTCAAATAGCAGCGATTTTCTTTATAAATTAAGCATTATCGATTATACTATTGTTGGTCGACAGCCCAAGCCCGATTGATTTGAAGTTGGATCCAGAAAATTTTCGCTAGGAGCTGGTGTTTCAAATCACTATGTCACTTTAAACTAGAACTGTCCAAACGGGACTAAATACCCCCGCTGTTTTTTTTTCAGAGGTGCTAAATCATGAATATTTAAAGGATCTTATTCTACGAGAAATAAGAGAGAAATGCTAAAACATTTTAAATGCAAATGTAATTGCTCATATTTTCATAAATGAAATGCAGGCGCATCCTAATAAAAAAACCCCAGACTAAATATACGGACAAGACACGAATTATGAACTTTTTTCTGTCAGTGACCTTGACTTTGCGTTAATGGCCTTGGACCAAAATCATGACAGAAAATCAGGTAATCAGCAATTTTTGTTTTAAGTAGTAGATTCAGGTTAAGCCATAAAAAGGATATGGACCAGACACAAATAATAATTTTTGTAAGTGACCTTGAACTTCCCCAAATGACCTTGCGTCAAGGTCATGACACACTCTTAGGTCATGAACAGTCTTTGTGTGAAATGAGAACCTACCAAGTTCATCCATAAGAAAGTTATGGAGCGAACACAAATCATGAAATTTTTCTTCAAGTGACCTTGAACTTCCCTAAATATCCTTGCGTTAAGGTCATGTCAGAATCTTAGGTCATGGACAATCTTTATGTGAAAAAGGAACCTACCAAGTTTATCAATAAGAAAGATCTGGACCGGACACGAATTATTAAATTTTTCTTCCAGTGACCTTGAAGTTCCCCAAATGACCTTGAGTCAGGTCATAACACACACTAAGGTCATTGGGAATCTTTGTGTGGAGTAGTAGATTCTAATGTTCCTCATTAAGGAAGATATGGATCGGACACTTTTGCACAGACAGATGGACAGCTAGACAGACGGAAAAGCTGATTCTTAAATACCCCGAAACTTCGTTTGGGGGGGGGGGGGGGGCGGGGGTATAATAAAGTTGAATATTCCAGAGATCCAGATCCCCTTTGATCCATGCATGTCTTTACCACAATTTGTTCAAAAGTAATCTGAAATTTGCCAATTTTTTTGAGTTGGCTTACTTTCGATTTCTCTCTCTCTCTATACATGCATGTTTGTATTTCTCTAGACATTAACTGAAGCATCAAAAAAATATTTGTTGTTTTGGTTTTTATAAATTTATTTTACGTATAAACATACATGTAGGTGTTGGAATGGGGGGTCAAAGATAGACATCACATAGGTAATAAATAATGGGGAGAAGATTTAGCCCCCCCCCCCCTTTCAGCAGGCATTTTGCAGTGTAATAGAATAAGACTAAGTGGTAGTGTTTAAAAAAATGGTACTGAAAAAGGTTCAATCCCCCTCACATGAAATAGGATTTCATGTTTAGACCCCCCTCTTCACTTTTAATTTGCTTCCGACATGAATGTAACAAATTAAAAATTCACCAGTAGTTTGCTATGACCCTAGAGTTTTATCTCCTTTTTTAGACTTGATTTTCATGACAATTAGTTCTAGGGTCATAAAAAAATTGAACCTCTTTTAGTACCATTTTTCTTTCTTTTTTGAGCCACAGCCTTCTAGGGAAAATTTTCTGGATCCACCTAACGAAAAAAATTTCAATCGGGCTTAGGCTGTCAACCTAAATATAATCGATAATGCTTAATTTATAAAGAAAATCGCTGTCATTTGATTGTTTTAATGCAGTGAGAACATACTTTTGTGATATATGTATTGGGATGAGGTGGACGTGCTGGCGCGCCGAATACAATTAGCCATGTAAGTTACAGCTCATGAAAATTTGACTGCAAATTCCATATCCCAAATTTAAGAAAAACGAATCATTCTTTATTTTCCTGATTATTTATAAATATGTGTTACTATGGACAGACATGTAAAAATACCCTTAAAACATTATTCTTATACACTTTAGCTATAGCATTTTTATACTCGGTAGTCACATTCTGTCAATAACAAATACAAGCCGTTTGTCTGCATTTTTACCATCCCTGATGTTAGAAAAAAGTGCGGAAGTCTACATTTTCTCGAGAATTTGCAGCATGTCTATTTTCAAGCGTGTTACTATAAATAGAAATCTCTGCTTTACATTCTGTATTTCATATATGCTTTCTTTTACTTGTTGGTCACTGAATGCCAATAACAGTAAAAGCATATAGTCTGTAATTGTTCATCCGAAATGTGAGAAAAAATTACAAAAAAATACATTTTTCAGATATATTGCAGTACGTCCATTTTCAAACATGTGTTACTATAGATAGAAATGGAAACCTCTGCTTCTCATTCTTTATTTGATATAAGGCTTTCTTTACTTATTAGTCACCAAATGCTAATTGCAATTAAAACAAATAGTCAGCAATTATTCATCCAAAATGTTAGAAAAAGTACAAAAAACGACATATTCCCGATATTTTGCATTAAGTCTATTTTTAAACATGTGTTACTATAAATAGAAATGGAAACCTCTCCTTATCATGCTGCATTCCATTGAATGTTCTTTTGTTCTTGTCAGTCACATGATATCAGTCACAGTTAATGACAGAAAGTCGGTAAATTTCCCATCTCTAATTTGAGAATTAGTGGGAAATCAACATTAAACAGTGAATTTCATATGTGTCCATTTTTTAGACATTTGTAATATTTATAGACATGAGAGTCTGTCCTCAATAATTTGTGAGATATTGTACTATTCCTTGTTCTTATTGATGAAATATTGGAGAGATCCATATTGTGATTAATTATGATTCAGTGGAGCTTCAAAATATAGAAAAATTGTCATTTTTCATCATTTTATGAAACATGTCTATGTCTAGGCATTAGAAGTTATAAATAAAAAACGAAAATCCCTTAAAATAATATGCATGGTAGTTATTGGTGTCCAGTTTCTGACATTAACACATTGACTTTTACAGTATATTTCATAATTACCCAGCAATGGCATCTTAAACTCTGTCCAAATTTCATTTTTTTGATTTTTCTGAAATATGTCTATTTTTAGAAACATGTTACTAAAAATAGCATTGAGATCCCTCTGCAATTTTTTTCAGAAGGGGACACTACTAATACTGACGTTTGACGACACGCATATTATTTGAAATTTTTCTGTAGACACTTTTTTTTTATTTTACCTTATTTTTTTCAAAAAATGCCAAATTTTCCATTTTTCACATTTTGAGAAACTATGCTATTTTGCCGAAGCGTTTTGTAAGAGTGGGGTCAATTCTGAAATAACTGGTTATATGCCCTGTATTCTTTAACAGTCGATGTTTTCTTATAATACAATGATTTATATTTGAGTTCACTACATGAAGATAAAAATGCATTCATATTTCCTCAACTTTCATGTTTTTGTTTGGTCAAAAATGGCCGAAAATGGCCAAATTCAATGGATCCGTCTCCATGGCAACCGGGTGCACGTGGGAAACTTCTAACACCATATTTACTAGTTTTTTACCAAGCTGCACCCGTGGTGCAAATTTCATCAAATTGGAGACATGTGGATTCCAAGCCCTATAGTTAATTTTTTGGTGAACAGAGAATGCATGTTAAGGGATTCTCTAATTATATACAGAAAATAAATTAAAGTTTGAAAATCTGCTTCTTGGTACTAATCAAACATTTATCATGATTAAGGGTGTCTTTTCCAAAATTCTGAAATGTGTTGAACCCAAAGTAAAGGATTCCTTCGAGGTGGGGCACTACTGATTATTGCTTATCATTAATGAATAGTTGAAATTCATTTTTTGTTCCCCTATGGATATTTCGTAACCAAATAAAGCATGCTAAGTGTATAAGTATGAAAAGAAATGGTGCCTCTTTAAAAAGTGTGAATGACATGGCCTCTGCTTTACCACAGGTAGTGTATTGAACCATATTCAATTGTTGGAAAGTAAAAAAATTATTACACCTCATTATAAATATTCTGCACAACGCGTTATCTGATTGGTTCTAGGTTATCACGTGATCGGGCCGTCGTCGGCACTCTTTTCATCATATTCCACATCTTAGGAACACCTAGTGAAATTTCTCGCAATACACTTCTCGTTCGTTGATCGAAAATTCCAGAGAGTAGTAGACGTCGAAATAGCCTGGATGACGTCACAAAACTGATGATAATGTGTTGACCAAAGGGTTTTATAGTAACTTTACGTTAACAATGATAGTGAATGTGAGAGCGGTGCCTAATTTGAAAGTTTAATATGTTTATTTCAAAGTCTTTGCTTGTTTCGGTATGATAAACAATTCACATGAATGTTCGGGAGACATGAAGACTTATCCAGCCACGAAATATCATATTCCCCTTGGGCGAATCCCTCGGGGAATATGATTTTTCTTGGCTGAATAAGTCTTCATGTTTCCCAACAATTCATGCAATTAATGTATAATGTTACATGATACTTAGGTGACATATGAGACCCCTAAAGCTTGTTCATATGAAAGATCTCATCCTCCTCCAAATAAAGATGATTAACAAATACAGTGGTTAAAATTTTGTGGAGGCATTATAAATCCCCAGGGAACATATTTATGTTGGGGAGGGGGGGGGGTGAAATTCAGACTTTTATGAAAAAAACACAGTTAAGAAACAAAATAAGTAAGCTTCTTAGTAGGCGTAGACTCGAGATCAGAAAATTAAAACCAGCCTCCATTTTAGGCATTTATTCCTTTTTTAACATGATCAAGCCATTTTGCACAATTGAGTGATGTTGCCCATGGTCCTTTTGTTTGTTTTTAAATTATTATTATTAGGCATACCCACAATATATTTCACATTTAATTCAATGTAAAATTACTCCATCATTAATCTGTGAAGATATATGGGAACAAAATTTAATTACCTGTATGTATAAACTGTGAAAGTGTATGTTTGTTCTTAATCCTCATCTTCAATTGTAAAAGTGCATGTTTGTTTTTAATCCTTAGCTTGATAAAAGATATATATTGCCACTAAATGATGTGGTTTAAAAAGATTTTATTAACTAAATAACCAAGTTCCTTTTTTACAGTGACTGGTGATGACTCACAATTGAAAGCATTTATCAGGATAAATGCTGAAGAATTGACACCAGACCCGAGCAGTGCAGATGACACCTCCAACTCGAATGAAAATGAAGACAATATGGATGCAAAAAGTTCTGATAAAAACACTGTAGTAACAGACAGCAGAGATGTAAAGAAGGAAAGGAATCATGAGGTGTCTAGTTCTCCAGCTAAAGGCAAAGAAGAAAAGAAAGAAGAGAATATGGAAAAGTTTATGTCCCCGAGTGAAGGCCAAGAAGAAGAGAATACAGTAGAAATAATGACCAGTGTTCTCTCCTCAGAGGCACAAGCAATGGTTGAGTATGACATTTTTGAAAAAATCTTGTCTGAGAAAGAAAAGTTTCCAACAGTAAGCATGCTGGACTTTGCTGGTCAGTTAGCGTATTATGCTTGCCACCAAATTTACGTAACACCAAAAGCCTTCTTCATCCTTGTGTTGGACATGACTAAGAGGTTTGAAGATGTTGTCAGTAAAGAGAAAGATAACCAGGAAGAATCAATTTTCTCTGTGTGGACTTACAAAGGTAAGACAGGAAACGTGATATCAAAACGTTTCAAATGTAAGACATTATACAAAAATGGACTTGAGTGTAGGTCGAAATGTGGTTATGTGTAAAGGATTTATGGCAATTAATATTGACCGAAGACACAGAAAGTGATAGCGACCGAGCCGTTTACTGAAGTCCATAATAGTTATATTATATAATTACTCAAAGTAAATGCACTAACTAACACAATTCTAACTAAACGGATTTGGCTGTCATTACATTACAATTGTTAAAAACACTCTTCCTATATTATGATGTCATGTTCTTACGTAACTTCAATGCATCTGAACGGTGTGTCGTGCGATATCACTTTCGCCGAAGCGCTTTCACGTCCCTATTGCAAAAGGAGGACTATCATTTGACATCCTTTCAGCCAATAAAAATTTATGAAAATAACCTTCTGATATAGTATAATGTCATAATATCAAAGATTACATAGGTATAATTATATCATGTTGCAGTTCTAAAGTATTTTGATTTACATCAATTACTTGTAATAACGAAAACCGAATTTAAAAGGAGAGGTTAAATTCATTAAATTATAATAATGTAAACAATAATAAAACTCGGTTAGTATGAACACGGATATTGCGATTTCACGGAAATGATAAACGCATCTTTGATCTCCAACTATATAAATGTAATATATTTCTTATACATGCTATACGGATATAATGAATTACGGATGTATCGAAGTAAATTCTTTGGCCCTACTTGCTTCGTAATAACCAAGTTTTACTAACATTTTTCATCATTTACATTTAAATACCATCAACCATGTGCCCTTCTTTTTCCCTGTTTATTATTGCTGACATATTGCTGAGCAGACCACCTGCTTGTCTGGAGTTTACCTAAAACAGAGAGAGAACTCAAACTATCATTATATTTGCTGGTTTTGTACCAAGGTGCAACTATGGGGCAAATTTCATCAAAATCGGAGAAATGTCGTTTCCAAGACTTTTTGATGATTACATAGAATGCATGTCAAGGCTTTTAATTCTAATAGGGATGTCATCTCGGTCAATATTTGAGAATCGTTTACTCCGACGTTTTTCCGATCGTGTACCCAGTTACTCGGTAAAATATATAATTTTATTATATCAAGTGTGTTCTTGAGCCCCGCTGGGTCCTGTAAAACCCAAAGATGTTGTTTCATAGTTATTGAGTATACAGTCATGCAAAAACCATATTTCCTTAAAATTATGTTTCCCTAATATAGCACCTGATCCCACCTCTGATGTTTCGGAGGTCCATGTTTGCTCTGCTCTTATTTTGTATATTTGTTAAATGGACGTTGAGATTGAATACTGTTCGTTATTTCCATATCCTTCATAGATTAAAGATTTGTTTTCGCAAAAGAAAGCAAGGTGTTTTGAAAATTAATGAGTAATCAAAGACTAAAGCAGGAAAACAGCTTTTTTTAAGTAAAGCTACAAATTTCCACTGTTGTAAGTATAATCCAGTAGAACTACAATCACACACCAGTCTGTTTTATCCTATCATGATACTGTACAGCACGGAATGCTCACTACTCCATGGCATCTGATCCCACCTCTGATGATTCGGAGGTCCGTGTTTGCTCTGCTCCTATTTTGTATTGCTTTTTGGATTTTGATATTGAATACTGTTCGTTATCTCCATTTCCTTCTATTTGTTCTTTCAGACTACCTAAAGTTCTGGATAACCTCAATCAAGACATTTGGAGGTACTAAGGCACCAATGTTTCTCGTTGTCACGCACACAGAAAGAAAATCTACTGATGTAAGTATTGGCATTATTATGCTAACAGATCTATATATTTCAATCTGAGCGAAAATAAGAAATAGAACAAATAAAAATACATTTGTTTGTTTATGTTTGACAACCATCTATTGAATTTTTCACTCAGACACTATTTTTGGCAAGCAAAGCAAAAGACGTTTTTTATATCCACTTTTGTTGCTGTTATCACATTATTTTTTTGTTGGCCGTTTTAGCTTAAAAAAATTCAACTGCTCCAAATTTATCACACATGATAAGATTTCCTGATCATATTGTGTCACTCGTCCGTCTAGCTGTATAGTTTTCTATTTGTTTGTTCAGAAATTCGACTTTCTCTCAATAAGTACTGCGGAGTTATCTTATTTTCAACACAAAATCATCACCCAAATTCAAAATCTTTTACACAACATTGTGCCCATAAATTATTTCAAAAATACTCAACCATGAATGACTTCCTTTAATAATTCTTTGAATCCACGAACATTTTAGAGAAAGTATAAAATTTTAAGATGTACCATGTTAAGGCCTCCTTATGTCTGGTGCTGCGTAGCAACAACACGTTTTATTTTTTCACATTTTGACCCCCATACAAATCTAATCAACTGCTGTGTTAAAGTGTCTAAGATTTCTTCATTTGGATTTGGAAATGAAATAAATAGATGGTTAATAATTTGTGTTTGGTCCATATCTTTCTTATGGATAAACTTGGTGGGTTCTAATTTCTCAGAAAGTTAGCCACTGACCGAAGGGTGTGTCATGATCTTGAACCAAGGTCATTTTGGGAAATCCAAGGTCACTGAAGGAAGAATTTCATAATTCGTGCCCGGTCCATATCTTTCTTATGGATAAACTTGGTGGGTTCTCATTTCTCAGAAAGATTGCCCCTGACGAAAGGGCGTGTCTTGACCTTGACCCAAAGTCATTTCATTATTCGTGTTTGATACATATCTTCATTATGGAGAAACTTACTTCTGAAAAACCCAGCGGGGGTATTTTGTCCCGTTTGGACAGTTCTAGTTTATTTTGAGCTAAATATGATTTCATTTCAATATGTAGTCCTTGCTTAAAACTGCAGATAATAGTTTAATAAGTTATTAAGATGAAGGTTTTTTTCATCACGTGGGGCATTTAAAATATTCTTTTATGTTGCACAATGGTCGCCTCTGCACAAGCACAAAACAAAATTATTGTGCAAAATTTGTTAGATTGGTCGATGTATCGTGTTCTCTTGTACATGAAGAGTGCTGGGGGCAGTTTTAATATTTACTTCTGAAACAATTCTTAAAAAGAATTTTACTAGGAATTTAACTAACTAAAATAAGAAGGTTTTTTTTTTCAATCTCTATTTCAATTTTTACAATTATATACTGGATAAACTACACACAATTCCCCACCAAATTCAGTAAGTGTTCAGTGAAGTTACTACAGTTTGAACAGTTTAATATTTTACGTGCAGCCTTCTCCTAGCATCATGGACAAATTTCAAACAAACTTGGCACGACACATCCTTTAAAATTAAGCAAAAAAAGGTCAGATCGTCCTTGACACAGGATAATAAGGAATAAATAACATAGTGATGCCATTTTCAAAAATTTTCATCTCAAGATTCGTTTGATCAGAGATTCGTTTGATCAGATAAAAATTAAATGTATGATTTTTTCATAAAGTTTATTTTCCAGGTTGTTCAAATCATGACAACAAGGGTTAGGGTGGGGAAACAATATGAATATGGGATCCAACCTTTACATAGATATATACATGTATAGGGGAAAAAACTTAAATTTTTTTTGTCTTTTGAAGAACAGCAGTCATAATTGATTATTTTGTATGTCCCCTTTGGTGAAGGAAATGGGAAAAAAGGATCAGAATTGTTTTTAGAAAAAAGGAGAGAAGTCTTTAAAAGAAGTGTTCCTATAACAGCAAAGCCATATTGGTCACACATGAAAGCAACTGCTTGTAATATACATTCAATTATGTTCAAATCATGACCCTTGGAACTAGGATTGAGCCACAATGAGCACTTATTAGGTTTTACATGGAATACAAGAAAACAATTTAAAGAACTAGTATTCCTTTCAAGGAAACAGGGAAGCCCTGATTTGTCATATTTATATTGAATCTTTGTCAGTTGTAAAGATATGCTATTAAAGTTTTACATACAATAGTCACGTAAAGAATCCCTTGGGCCTCTTTTCATTATATGAATTTAAGAATTAAGGTTTGTTCACAGTAGCTTATCAATATTTTAAAATTAAATGAAGAAGTTTATTCATGAAAATAAAATCATTTTGAAAAAAAGTGTAGTGAAGAACAGAAATGTCAATAAATTCAGGTGAGTGTTCTGGCCTTGAGCCTCATATTATGTTTAAATGTATGACTTTATTTAATTTTTCAGGAGATAGAGAAGTTTTTTGAGGAATTCTGGGAGGCAGTACCAGTTGAGGACAGAGATTGGTTAAAAGAATCTCTAAAAGACCGTATATATACAGTGGGTCTAGTTAAACTAAATGATAACACGAAAAGAAATCTCGATTCAATGACAAAGTCCATAGTTGAACTATTCACAAATGAAAACAATACAAAAATTGAGTTGCTTTCTTCATGGGCATTAATGGAGCAGTTATTATATGAAGGAGCCTGGAAGATTTTGCCCTTGAGTGAAATTTGGAAGCTCAATGCATCCCTTCCCCATGAATACCAGATCAAAAGTGATGAGGGAATGTCTATGTTCTTAAAATGTTTCCATGACAATGGCCTTCTTTTATACTATAATGAAGAGAAATTAAAGGATCATGTAGTACTTGACATTCAGTGGTTTGCTAAAGCTTTCAGCAAGATTATTGCTGATAAAAACCATATTAATGAAGACTGCAAAACGAGATTAATAACAGAATGGAAATCTTTCAACAAAACGGGTGAACTTAAAGATAAAGTGATAGATGCTCTATGGAAAGATGAACCCTCTTACCTGGAACACAAAAGTCAAATTATGTCGTACATGGAGAAGCTTCAAATGCTGGTACCTTTGGACACTTTTGAGGCTGTATCAGAAGGCGACATGTCTTGGTATGTCCCATGTATGAACAAACACCAATTTAAAGCGAACTATGAAGAAATAGGGGAATGCTCCTCCATTTTATGCTTTCGGTTCACTTCTTTTGCCATGTTTGTGTTCTACAGACTGGTGGCATACTGCATGAGCTCTTTAAAATGGAGAGTTTTAAAAAACGAAGACAATGAAGGAAGTCCTTGTCTTTATCAAACAGCAGCAGTGTTTAGTCACAAACAACACACTGTTGTTGTTGGCATATCTAATGATGATATCCAGTTACAACTATTGAGAATCACACCACTGACTATAGACAAAGGCGTGTCAAATGAAATAGGAGAATCCATTGAAAAGTCCATAGAAAAACTGACAGAAACATTTATTGGCACAAAAGTATTCCACAAAGGATTCAAATGTCATTACATTATTTGTGATGAAAAAGATTCATCTTTCTCCCTTGCAGATGATCTCTCCCAAATTAAAACTGATGAAGAAACAGAGTGTATGTGTCAACAACAGAAAAAACACGTCATAAATGTGCAAAAGACTCTGAGTTTTTGGGAAAAGGTAATTATAAGTAAATATTTACAACCTTGGTAAACAAAAATTAACATTAGAAAAGTATGTGAGGATCATCTTGTCCTTTCTTTTGTTAGTGTGCTTGCATTTATATTGGGGCTTTAACTGTGGAAAATCAATGTTAGATCACACAGGCTGAGAGGCTGGTTATAACTTATGTGAATCATCATGACCTGATTTTTACCAAAAACCTAGGACAAAAATTTTAACATTTGTGTCCAGGTCATCATTGATTCATGGAGACATTGGAGGTTCAATTTGATTGATTGATTGATTGTATATTGTTTAACACCCTTCTAGATGAATTTTTCATTCATATGGAGACGCCACTCTTTCCAGTGAAGAGCCGCAAATTTTGTTCTATACTTGGCATTCAGGGGCATTAAGCAGGGAGGGACCTGTGACACATGACCTTGGTTAAAATAGTCTCATCTTAGTTTGTCTGCATTTATGTTGAGGCTTCAAATCATTGTAAAATCACAACGGCAGAGAGACTGCTTATAACTTATGTGTATCATCATGACCTGATTTTTATCAAATACCAAGGACAAAATTATTAACATTTGTGTCCAGTTCATAATTGATTCATGGAGACATTGGAAGTTAATAATTCGATTGATTGATTTCTATATTGGTTAACGTCCCTCTCGATGATTTTTCACTCATATGGAGACGCCATTACTTGCCAGTGGAAAGCTGCAAAGAATGACTGCACTTAAGCTATGAGAGCTGGATCCCGATGTTTTGCGAAAAATAAAATTCCAAAATTCATTCAATTTATGTTTTATACGTATTAAACAATATCTGAAGAGCAGGTTTTGGTATAGTATATAACATGAAAGTATTAAACAATGCCGAGCAACTCTAGCTTTTGAGATGGGGGTCTAATAGATTTGCCTCATTTCTATTGTTATTCATATGCATACCAGTTTTCAACGACTTTGTTTACATCGAGCTACAACTTGGCCTTTTTTTCTTATTTGCACAGAATATGTATTTTAACTTAAACTTATACATATCCAAAGGACAATGCTGGCCAAGTTGCGGCTCAAATTTAAATTAAAAAAAATGTCCCCAAACTAGGGTTCAGATAGCTACTAAATTAACCGATCACCGTGCATCAACGATTGCTATTATAATCACCTTAATCAATAATCACCTGACATTCTGCTGCTCGATACGCTAACACTTTCATTGAACATTTCATTGTGTTTAAGCTCTGTTGTGACGGTATCTATCGTACTTCGAACTTCAAACTATTGGAAATTTTTGTGCACATATTAATAAGGTTTGAAGTTAATATGTCTCTTATTTAACTTTATGCTTTACATAAGGGGTGTTTTGAAAGAATTCTGGTACTGACAGTGTCAAAAGTAAGTACATGTATACAGGTATAGGCTTATGTCGCCTATGTATTATGGTCTGTAGAGCGAGACATCTACCCCATCCCTTAACATTAGCATCATTTAATAATTGTGCACCATAAAATCGACAAGATCTCTCTCTTCTCCATTTAAATTCGTAGGGCGAAAAAATCATATGTGCTAATGTTTACATTCCACAACCATGCAGTTTAAATGACTCCACCTATTTGCGGATACCTTAGATTCGAAAGTGGACCAGTTCAAGTTTCCGGAAGGCTTTTACATGTTCTTTTCAATTACATTTTCTGTAATTACAGAAATACACATGACAAAAAAATCTAGAAATAAATATCAAAAGCATATGCTTGCACATTAATCATAGATTAATTTAGCGATATATTGTAATGTTAAGCTTAAAATGGGTAGCCGAAAAGGTTCCAACTCTCATAGCTTAAGTGCAGTCATTCTTTTGTCCTATACTTGGCACTCTCGCCCATTGAACAGGGAGGGGTCTTTTTTATGCCAGCACCTACTGCGACACAGGACCTCGGTTAAAACGGTCTCATCCGATAGACCGATCTCAGCGCCCCACAGTGGGATTCGAACCCGTGACGTAAGAATCAACTCCTTACTTTGCGACTGTAGAGCTGACCATCCAAACTCTGTGCCATGTGGTCGATATAATTTGTATTCAGGTTTTTAATTTCCTATAGATGGGTCTTGATCTAAGCCCAGGGTCATTCGATCAATTTAACAAATACATATATTTCAATTTCTTTCCTTACCATACATGTATCTTCTAAAGGTGAAAGTAGAAAATGTTCCCCATTGACGCAAACATTGCTTATAGACGTTATGAAAATACAATTTTTCAAATGCAAAATAGAGTAAGTTCCCGCTTTAGTTTAAGATTTTTCAAGACATAAATTTATATAATAATTTTGATGAAAACCCATCAAAGGCTCTTTATAGGTCACGCGTGGCTCTATAGGTTATATTGCTATCTGTTTTTGTCTACCTGTTTACGATGTGCGTTCTGCTAAACAAGAATAAGAAAGGTGATCAAAAAGTTAGCGACCTGATTGAATCATTTCCATAAAAGAAACAATATTTGTTTTCAGTGTTGATTATATTTTGAATTAGTTATCTCCGATTTTAATGCATATCTACCCCGTTCTGCTCATGTGCGAATCACTCGAAAGAGGTGTTCAACTGACCTTTCCTTAGCGTTTTATGAAGAAAATTAAAAGATTTTTCTGAGTTTTACATTTCTTTCCATGTAAGTTAATTTTTATAACAAAAACAGTTCATTTGTCAGAAATGGTCTAATCTCGGCAACAGAATGGCTGGATTAGAATATCTTTTACAAAAGTAAGCATGGCAACCATCAAAATCCTTTTCGGGAGAGATGTTTATTTCAAGGTTGATAGAGATTGGGCTCCTCCTTTTAATCATATGTAATATGTTTAAACTGTAAAGTACAAGATATCCTTACCTTCTTCACCTTCACCTATCCCTTGACTACATGGATGTCTTTGGGGGACTTTCGAAGACCTACCCCCCACTTTTATCCATAAGTCTCAGTTTTCAGTCGCTCTTTTGGTTTCTGCAAGACTCAGTCTAGTCCATTCAGGCATGTTGTCTTCCCACCTCTTCTTTTGTCTTCCCTGTCTTTGTCCACATTAAAGTGTCATTTGAAGGTTAGACTTTGCAAGGCCACTTGAGTGTGAAAAGTGGCCGTACCATTTAAGTTTCCGATATAGTCTATGATATCTTAGGTATTTAATAATAATATTATTGTCAAGATATTCAACTATTTTTCAAAGTGTAAATTGGACATCTTTGATTGTTAATTGCTTAATGAAAAACACATTTCTTTTCAAACTTGCTTTCACACAGAACAAGTATCACTTTTAACCATCAAACGATCAATCCAAACATTGATTTAATGTATAGGAAGCCTTGTCTAAATGAATTGGGTACAAATTATTATAAGCTACTGCAAAGGCATTTCAAAGACATACCAGAAATTGTACATTCAAATTCGACTGAGATAACCATATTTTGTCAAAAGTGCCCTACCTACTGACGTCATTTTCAGATTGTGACGTCACAAACAAGAAGCAAAACTTTATTCAACATATGATATTTATAAAACATGTGTATGCTAAGTGTGTACCATTTTTTTATTTGAATCGTGTTTTTTTTAGATATAGAGTAGTTCGCGAACTTTTTGATAACCCCTCGTATAGTACTTTTCAAAAAAGGGAAACGAAAGAGAAAGAGCCATCTTATGTATAAAATGACCCTGTACTTATATCAATTAATAAACTATCACCCTCTTTCTCATTTCATATATCAAAACAAAATAAACACTTAAAGCCCTCATTTTCTTTAATAAAATTTCATTTTAAGAATCCAGATATTGGAAATTTGCAGAAAACATGACTATGACTACCTTCAGCAAAGAATTAAAATTTGAACACGATCCAAAAAATAAATTATAGTTAACTATAGTTAACTAAAACAAACTAAACTGAACTATATATTTTTTTGTCAGGGTAGTGATGATGAGGAAGGGTGCTTCGTAGCTAATGTGCTCAGATTAGGGATCTGACCAATGGACATCTTGTTTTTGTTCCTTGTGCTTCTAACTTTTACGTTATCACAATAATCATGTTAGTGTAAAGTTATAATTAGCACTGATGCTCTTTTAAAATCTTTTTAACATTGGCCATTGGTTTAAAACATGAACAAAATTCAATTGCTATAACGTTTTTATATGATGCACATGTGACCTAAAGACCCATGGGCTTTTTGTCTAAATTGTGACCCCTGGAGGAAGGACGATGCCACAATTGTACATTTTGTTTTGAGGAAAATATCTTTGAGAAAAATCTAATCAAGAACAAGTGGACCAGAATGGCTTAAACTTTTGTGAAACATACTGGGAAGGTTTCAAGTCTAGATTGTTCAAATCATGACCCCTGGGTAAAGATGGGGCCAGAAGAGTACGAAGGGGAATCTGATGAAGAAAACAAGAGCTTAAGTTTTTCTCATGTGAGAATTGTTCCCTATGGGCCCGTTTAAACTATATTTCCTTAATACAATTATCTTCCATCCTACTTTTCTTCTTTTTACATATGCAGAACCCTTTGAGATAAAAAATCAATGGCATCAGTTTTACTTCAGATTTACTGACCAGTTCTAAAAGCACGGCAAACCAGTTTACCAAATAATAATAAAGACTTTTTTCTCGTATGTGATTTTATTATTGAATGGTTGAATAGTTACAATAGAAAATTTTCTAAAACATGCTTTTCTAAAAAGTATTATTAGCTTTTTTTCATTTTGTATAGCTTTGCTAAATTCTTTAACATAAGGAATTATTCTACACTTTTCTTATCTTCTTGCAAATTTTAGTTCATTACTATAGCTTTGATACACTGTAGCTATGCGTAACTGTT
>NW_026933245.1:0-5717 GCF_032062105.1 Saccostrea cuccullata | reverse complement strand
TGGAAGTGTAGTTTTTCATGTTATTCCCCTAGTTGCGGTCTACCATAGTTAAACAAACACGGATGATTTAATTAAAGAAACCACAATATGTCAAAAAACGTTGTCCAAATGCTTGGTTTTTGTCAATCAACAATTTCTATGCCTAGTCATGTCATCTCATAATTTCTTTAAATACGTTCTTAATCTTATGGAAATCTTATGTCCATAAACGTACCCTGAAGCTAATTAAGATTAATTTTAAGTGGCAGCGTGGATTCGTGTTTTGGAGGAATTTTCTATAAAAAGTTGTCATTTGTCATAAAAAAAAAGAAAACAGTCATACAAAATCCTGTTAATTTCATAATAATTAATTTATATATGTGAAAAATACAATAAACTGTAATTTGCAAGCGAATTAGGCGATCCATAAAAAAAATTGTAAAAAGAAATTACGTTCTTAAGTTTTTAAAAATTCTACAATACAAAAGATAAGTCGTTTGTATGCAGTCATTTTGGTTGTTAGAAGGAAATGATTAACTAAATGGTTTTGAAAAAGCGAGGCACTTGAACTCTTAATGTGGTTTATAAATTAACTATGACACTGAAGTTTATATTATGATGTTTATCATGATTACTGTGTTATTTGCCTGATATGATTATTAACACAGTGTATACATAATTAAACGTACAGTTTTCATTTGCTTTCCTTTAAGTTTCAGGAACTATCGAATGCAGATGTCTTTTCAAGACTTAGTGAATACATAAGTACATTTAATTCTTCATGTTAAATTAATTGGTATTCTGAAAGAAAATTAGAATTCCAATTATTAAGAAAATTTAAACAGCAGAGGTTGACATTGCTTTGTACTGAGGATAGCAAATTACGATTTTTACCCCTTTCGATGCTTTATACCCAGGTGTTTTCTTCCTCTTTTTATTTTAACAATCTGACAATTCAAGATTTTTGTTCAATATCTATCATGTAGATTGGTTTATATAGTACGGAACCGTAATAAACTGATAAAAAAAACCTTTGACGAAAAAAAAAACACTTTTTATTTAACCATTTATTTGTTTTTTTTTTCTTCTCATCAACCGCCTTTTAGGAACGATCGAATTTTGTTCAATTGACCTGTGTAGATAAACTACTGAGCAGAAAAGAATAAATTTAGTCCTGTCATTTAACCTTATTATGTACAAGATATCAATCAACACTTTTTGTTTTGAGAAGAAATACCTCTTTTAACGCTTTCCTTTTGCCGACAATATATGTTAATAAAAGAACTGAATGTTTTCAATCAAATTATAATTAGTATAGATATATATTGCAAATTTTAAAATTAACTTGCAAATTCTATTCATGGGATTTGTCTCATGTTTATACTTTGCAAATGTATGAATGACTGAGCAGGCTGTTTAAAACAATGTTCATTTTTAATCAAATTCATTTCATAAGAATGTTCTTATGGATAAAATAAAACAAGCAAATATACGTCAACGTATAGCTTAATATGTCTTCAAAGAAATGCTAAAATAAAATACAGTATAAATTTCCTACAAAAAAGGAAATTTTGTTAGGAGACTAATGCATCTTTGTCAATTAACTGAAAACATTAAACGTTTTCAAAATTTTTGAGTGCACAGATATAAAGGCGAATTGGAATCATATCTAATGCCCGATTATTATTATTTGCACAATTATAACTGTTCTATAACATTTTAATAATTCACATTATATTGGAGAAATACATCTCTCTAGTCCACCCCTCTCTCTCTCTCTCTCTCTCTCTCTCTCTCTCTCTCTCTCTCTCTCTCTCTGATCACTAAAATTATTTTATTCTAGCATAATACGTTTTATATAAATCCTAAAAAAAAATTATCGTATTAAAACAACCGAATTTATGAATTTAACGATAAACAAAAACTGTTACTCTTATGGACTAATTTTCATGAGCTAGAAAATATACTCATCGGGTTTAACCTCGGGCAGAAAAGAACAGATTGGTGTTTTGGGTCCTGGTTTATGGGGGGAGGGCTATTTATATAGTTTTTTTTTCTATCTCTGAGAGAAAATCTTTTAAGATTCTGTTGGAATTTTTTAATGAATAGTTATTGTGCCCTTTATAAGCAGGACTGTTTCTATATTCTGTTGAAGCCGTTTTTTTTTGTTTGTTTGTTTGTTTTTTTTTTGTGTGTGTGTGTTAAACTTCTATGTGAAAAGGACAAGCATTCTGTTAAGATCTTCAATTAATATTTAGATATATCAACCATGTTTTGTCAAGTTTTATTATACTTTGATTAAGTGTATGAGTATATCCCACCAGTCTTGAAATAAAAATACAATAAAATCTGACGCATTTGTATCATATTTTTATATTTCCTACAAGACATTTGACCTCTCGAAAGTTTTAGAGACATGCACTTATATCGGTAATCATTCATTATCATTGTCACGAAAAGAAAATTAGTTTACTGTTTTTGTTTTGTTTTGTTTTTTCTTAAATAATTTATTTAGTCTACAATAAACTAGATTAATTTCAGAGAATAATTTATTTGATACCATAAGCCTGTCGACTGTTGTCTTAAATCGTAAGCAGGATCATACCTTTCTCACGTTTATCGTAAGCTACCAAGTATACGATATACCTAGTAAATATTGTAAACGTGTTATTTAAAGTCAATAAGAATTCAATTAAAGTACAGTGATAGTATATATATACTGTGAAACAAATTGATATTGAGGCCCCATTTAATATTACAACCCCAAAGCAAAACACCTTTGCTTGTCGAACTTTGCAACAAAATAATAAAAATAGAATATATATACACGTAGCATGGTCTTTTTTTTTGAAACTACAAATGTTTTACTACAAATAATTTAATGTGTCGTTCAGAAAGGTCCCTCACTATGATTAGAAATAATGACAATATAGTCAGGAATTGTTTTTAAAAAGAACTAATATTTTGAAAAGCTTCATTCATTTCTATTTCCATGGAAATGTGTAAATAGCAGGTTTTGTTGATAACTTTAATTATTGTTAAATTAAAATGACATTTTCTATGAAAAGAGAGAAAAATCCATCGAAAGTAGATTTTTTAATAATGATTATAAAAAATCAATTTATGATTACACCATTTCTTTATCATTATATTCGTTATTTACATAGCACTTTGTGAAGTTTATAAAGTTTTTTAACACTTACATAGAAATCCAGCTGATGTTAAGTCCGGCTACCACTGAAGTACGTTAAATTAATATGTAATTAAATATAAAGGATACAAATATACCATTTAATTAGATAATCTATTTGGAGACAAAGAAACCGTGTCAGATTGCAAGGTTCGCTGCGTATTGCTTCAACTTTGTGGTAAAAAGTTCAAATGTTAAAAAAACTGACATTCATCGGTTTGAGATGTATCAAACCCACGTAACTTCGTGAAGGATCTAATGATTTTTGTTAACACCTAAACGGCTATGTGCTGCATTGCTCACCTGAGTTAAGAATTTTCTTCCTCACAATAAAAAGGCGAGAGAACGAACAGTAATCGAGCTCAAAAGTCCCTTGAATTAATACAAATCAGGAGCAGAGCAAAGACGAACCTCTAAGACATCAGAAGTGGGGAAAGTACCCATAAAGGCACATTCTAAATGACCAAACTCAATAAAGCTTTATACATTCTATCTATATAAAATTAAATTTTTATTAAATTTGGATTTCTGTATATTTCTGGTATGAATTTTTCATATCCATATTGTTGCCTCGACATATCTACACAATACATCCGAGTAAGTAACTTTTGACATACCAATGTCTTTTTAAAACATTTTTATGGACTTGTCCATTCCTTGTTCCATGGGCCATAGGTTTATTTTCCCTTCGACAAATCTTTGTTTGCAAAAAAAATGCAAATAAATATACGTTCGCTTTACAGTTATAGTTTTATAAATTATCCCCTTTCTAACTCCTTTAAATTGTTTTCTCAATTTTCTAATGCATCAATTTGTCCCTGGACCATAATGAGAAAAAAATTCATTGGCACTTTATGGAGAACCTCACTGCATTAATTTTATACTTTGTTCTACTGTTCTGCATATTTTTATATTCTCCTTAAATATTGCTCCACTTTAACACAGTGTAATTATTTGGAAAACAAATATTATGCTAAGGTCCTTACGTGCATGTATAAATATTGTATTCTGTATTCCTGCAGTCCTTTAAAGAATACTTAAAAAAAACAAATTTATTTCTTATAAATTCGCTAGTTTCACTCAAAGGACCATGATTTAAAAAAAAAAAAAAAAAAAAAAAAAAACTGAACTAATAAGCATCAAGAAAGCATTCTTTTTCTTTGGGGATAACGTTTTTACCTACACAACGCTGTTTTCCCTTTTCCCATATTTTGTCCTCTGTTGAAAAAAAGCTGCTTTAATCTATAGTTGATCACTTGAATCCCCCTTTAACCAATAATACTTTTGTAAAACGAAACCTTCAGCTATTGCAAAGGTGAGCTAAAATACTGCTACTCTTGGAATGTTTAATTCATCTTATTCAAATAAGTTTATTTTACATGCCATCTATTTATGCTCTTTCCTACAGGAAGAAAAATAAAAGTTTGACAAAATAACAAACGCATACAGTACTTTGAGGTATTGTTGATTATTACTTGATTATTTTAACAGGCTCTTATGAAAGTTATAAAAGTGGTGTTTACGGAGTATATCAATGTTAAGATAGACAATTTATTTTCACCTGCTTCAACATCTGATTTTTAAAGGTCCTTGTTTTATCTACACCCATTTGTATTGTTTTAATAGATTTTACCTTGACAACTATTTGCAATTCCCATATTTTGATTATTCAATTCAATATCAAAGTTTTTGGAAATCTTACCTACATGAAGTAACATATCTGTGCATTTATTTCCATCTTTTGATTTCCAATTTGGGATATAACCTGTAATCAATCCAATGTAATTAACTAGAATTTTATGATTTATTACTATCTGAATACAAAATCTGTATACATAAAGTCCAAAAATAATATACGAATATCATTGAAATGAAGGCTTAACGTTTTTATTAATTTTTCTTTGAAAACAAGCAAATTTCTGTGATGCTCCTTTTAAAACAAAATACCAAGTAGAATTAAGATCTTGATAGAATAAAACTTTTCTAGTTATTAAATTGAATTTTTTCTGCATATTGTTGTGAGATGTGTATTGTTTCATTATGTATATAATTAGTAACATTAAGTTTCTTGAACATTCCAGAGTGGTCAACATGTTTGGTCATTTAATCTAGAACATTCTTAAATTTTGTGTATGTCCAGATTGTTCCAGTAATATCATGTTTTAACAATTTCTAGAATATTCTAGATTTATAATACTGTATAAATACCCTGTCAATTCAATGCATAAATAATAATTGTGGATACTTTGTCGTATAAGCACTATTGAGATATAACTGGGATATATGTTTTCACTGGGACATTGTGTGCATAAACGGACACTCTGATGTATGTATTTTTAGATTCTTGCTAAGTTTGTACTTTATGTTTCATATACTTATTATATATTACTGTAAATAAATTTTTGTTAAGTTTAAATTGTGTTATTGATCTTTGCTGGCATTTAGGGTTATTCTGACCCATAACAGAATTGGGGGCTGGTCCGGGATAAAGAATTTTTTTTGCGCTTTTGCAGTTTATTGTCAGAATTTTGTTTATTGAACCGTTAAA
>NW_026933244.1:0-5621 GCF_032062105.1 Saccostrea cuccullata | reverse complement strand
CAATATCCAAATATGAAAAAGATGTGTCTAATTATAACTCTGTTGTATCTTTTGTCTCAATCTCACCAGGATATATCGTATCGACATAAGAATGGAAATTACCATTGTTAATTGACAATACGTCGTCGATATACCTAAATGTCGAGTTGAAAGCCACCGCAAGTGTTTTTCTTCTTTTCCCCCATAAGATTTTGCACAAATTCTGCTTCATATGAATACAAAAATATGTCTTTTAATAGCAGGGCGCAATGTTACATATGGAATTTTAAGTAAATATAGTCAATCAGAAACTCAAGCATCTTTGTGATGTCAACTTAGAGTACTTGTGTCTACAGTCAGAATGTTTTTTAGCACTATAATTTTGGAAATGTCCAATGACAAGGTGAGTAAATTTACGAGTTCCATTTTTTTAAAGCACCTGTCAATGCTATCAAAAAGCCAGGGTTCATATGCATAAAAATTCTTATTCTGCTAAGTATATTCTCAAGTGCCGATTTACCTTAAGCAGAGTGACGTTTTTTACTTAGTACGTCACTTTACGTTGTAAGTGGATTGCATGACGTTTCTTATTCTTACTTATATGTCTTAGAATATGCTTAAAGTTAAACAACCCCTCACCTTGTCTAAAGTTTTTAAGCATTTTGCTTACCACAGCAAAATGGCTGCAAGACAGCAAAGACAACGTCGTGTTTTTAAGCGGAGATTAGATCCCTTTACGGAATACAGTGCTGTGGGACTTATCACACGCTACCGTTTTGATAGACAAGGAATTGAACATATCGGGACGCTGATTGACGATTTCGTTTCACCAGCAACAAGTCGAAATTGTAGCATACCAACTAATTTACAAGTCATGATAGCTCTTCGCTATTTCGCAATAGGAAAAATGCAGTTATGTAACGGGGATGACTTCGGAATTCACCAATCCACTGTGTCTAGAATTGTTCAAAGGGTCTCTACATTAACTCGACCACATATCATTCAAAGATATATAAAATTTCCTACCGACGCTCAGACAATTCACAGGCACCAGACAGACTTTCACGCAATCGCCAATTTTCCGGGAGTGCTTGGCGCTATCGACGGGACCCATGTTAGGATATTGCGTCCTACAGTTAATGAAGAAGAATTTGTTAACAGAAAAAACTTCCACAGTGTTAATGTGCAACTTGTCGTGGACGCACATTGTCATATACTGGACATAGTCGCCAAGTGGCCAGGGTCAACACATGACGCAAGAATTTTGCGAGAAAGTGGCATTAGCCAATTATTTCAAACACCCGGACTAATTCCTGTTAAATGTCACCTTCTCGGTGATAGTGGCTATCCGTGCAAAAACTGGATCCTGACTCCCTTCCTTAACCCTGCAACCCAACAGGAAAGAAGATACAATGGGTAAATATGTCTTATTTAATAATGATGTTATACTGCGAACTTTTTTCTCATTATTTTCTGCATCGACATATTTCCAGGTTGATTTACAGTTAGTTACCGCATTATCGCCATTCGATAAAAAAGAAAACAACCAGAAATAGTATACTTTTTCAAGTAAGAACCTACCCTCCCCCTAATTATTGCATACATCTTCATTAATCAATTATTTCAGGCACCTAGCAACAGGGGGGGGGGGGGGTGGCACTTTTTTTCCCAACATTACCTTTACTATAGAAAATGTCCATTGAAAAGATGGTTGCCCCCCCCCCCCCCCGTTTTCTAACACAGTATATTCATAGCAAGGAAATTTAGGAAAACATTAGATATATATAGGATTTTCGAGGTTTTTTTCCTTTGCCTGTCAACTTTTTTTAAGTAAAAAAAAAATTCTCAGGTTGCCCCCCCCCCTTTTCAAAAACGATGCTACGTGCCTGTATTTATTTATTTTTCATTCATAGATCACACAAGGTGACGAGGTGCATTGTTGAGAGAACCATAGGACAATGGAAAAGACGTTTTCATGTATTACATTCTGAGATAAGGTTGTGTCCAGAGAGGGCTTGCAAGATTATTATGGCCTGCGCAGTACTTCATAATTTAGCAAAATTGCTCAACACGCCAATCATTGGCTAGGATGGAGAAAGTGACGAGGATTCTGATGAGGGCAGTGATGACGATGATGCTGACAACAACAACTGTGTCCCCGACAATCTGGATGGCAGAGCATACAGAAATCACATTACAATGAATCATTTCTAGAGAGGACATTTATTATTTTACCTTTATCGAATATAATTTATTTTCAGTAAACATTAATAAAAAGTTTTACAAGTGTTTTTTATTGAAGTCTTTCAATTGTTGCTTCAGAAGGGCATTCCTCAGACGGAGGTTCTCAACTTCGAGTTGAAGTTTCTCTCTAGCTAGGTTACATGTAGCTGTAGTTTCTCTTGGAGAATTTGGCGGCATTGGGAAGGCCGAGATACCCAGTGACACGTCTTCTTGGATAATGGGCTGACTCGTGCACGTTGAGAGCTGTGGGTCGAGCTGAAAATCCTCCACCACTCGTCTGTTTAAAAATAATTTTTAAAGAATTATACTCGTCATTTATGAGCATCAAATTATCGATTTACTATTCAAAAAAAAAAAAAAATCAGCCAGAACAGTCAATATCGAGATTTAAAAAAAAAACAGTAATAAAGTTGACTGACACTTACCCTTGCAGTGAACTCGATGGAATGTCTTCCATGCCCCTGTTGAAATTGTTAAACGTCATCAAAGAGGAATCAAAGGCCCCAGATATTCCGCAGATAGAAACATTTTCCTCACCAATTACCTCCTCAACAGCTTGTGAAAGTGCACTTAATGGTTTCTCTGCCGGTGTAACGTTGAATTTTGACCCGGGTTGAAAATTGACCCGGGGGTCATTTTTCAACGTTGAATACTGAGACCAAAGGTGTTGAATTCAGACCCTAATCCGTTGAAAACTGAGCCGGGTCGTGGAATTTTGATCATGAAACCGGTTCAAAATTCAACAGCATAAAAACACATATTTATGATTGGGTTTTCACTACTGTGATTTAATTCATAGGTATGAGGCCCCGTTTTGGTATTTACTGCAAAAAGTAGTATCCCCTATTTGAATAAGTGATATCACCTGTTCCAATAGATGATATCACCTATTTGATTTGAATTTGTGATATCACCAATTCGAAAAGGTGATATCACTTATTCGAATTGGTGATATCACTTATTCGATTGGGTGATATCAATTTTCCCGTCGAACAGCTGAAGTTTTTTTTGCTTACAAATAAATTTATTTCACTTATATATCATGTATACAACAAGAAAATCGTAGAAAATGCATGAAAACTGGGTAGTCCGAATTTTCTTGGTTCCAGTGTAGTATAATATATATTATAGGGAGCATTCATTAATGACTGTTGTAAGAAACTCAAATAGGTAATATCACCTTTTCGAATAGGTGATACCAGTTATTCAATTAGTGATAGCATCTATTTAGCACGAAAAGGTGATATCACCTTTAATTCTAAGCTCTCTGATTGGCTCAAACTTGATCACATGATTAAGTATATAACAGCATAAAGACTTGAGTTACTATTTATAGAATCTGAAATGCATATTGACTTCATGTTTTTTTTCTTGTGATCATATAATTTACTATATTGCAGGAGTCCTTTTAGAAAATTTCATTAAAGTGAGTGACATCCCCACCCCCTCCCTGCCTGGAGATAATTTTTTGTAAAACAAAAATAGTATTGATTTCTCAATTAAAGATAATACAGAGTATGACTTGATGTTTCTGAAAAAAAAAAATTACTACAACTTGTATTAATATTTTTTAATGTTCCGTAATTGGTGAGACGTATCAATGCCTTTAAGTCTTGAATTAGGATCAAAATGTACTTTATATTAAAACATATTGGATATCTTTGTCAAAAATTGATAAAGACCTAATCAATTAAATTAATTAGTATTCTGAATAACTAAATCCTCTATAATTACTCCATCAATGTATAAAACGAAACACATTTATTTAATATTAAATAGCAACAGCTTAATTTATGCTGATCTCTAGTCTCTAAGTCTTGAAGAGAGAAAACTTCTGCCTTATTTCCAATATTTTCAAATTTTGTTTTGTCAATCTATGTGATAAAATGATTCATATCCGATTATAATGTTAAACTTTACATTCCTATTTAATTGAGTTTACAACCAATTCTAGTTTAATTTGTCATATTTCCCAGAATGCAATCATGGCAATTATTGAAAAAGAATTAAGAAACATCGCATAGGAGATCATAGAGATAAAATTTTGTAATAAGATGAGAAGTTAAACGAATAGGAATTGTATTTTTTTCGAATAGAAATGATGGTAGTATGTTTTCGAACAACAACTTTATTGCATATAAACCAAATAATCATCAATTAAAAAAAGATAAAAATATCGAATAGGAATGACAAAATTAGCGACTAGCAACCGATTGTTTTAAATATTAATGACATCGAATAGGCACGTACGACGACGTATTCGTGCCATTTTAACAATGTTGAATTAAAAAAAAATCGTTTGAACGATTTAAAAAAAAAAACGTTTGTACGATTTAACAAATTGTTTGTACAATTTAATAAATCGTTTGTACAATTTAATAAATCGTTTGTACAATTTAATAAGTCGTTTGTACGATTTAATAAGTCCTTTGTACGATTAAATAAGTCGTTTGTACGATTTAAAGATTAGTAAATTGTTTGTACAATTTAATAAATCGTTTGTACAATTTTTTTAATAAATCGTTTGTACAATTTATTAAATAGTTTGTACAATTTATTAAATCGTACAAACTATTTTTTAAAATCGTACAAAATTTTCTTAAATCGTAAAAACGGTTTCCTAAATTGTTCAAACGATTTATAAAAAACGTACAAACTATTTTGATAAATCGTATGAACGATTTAATAAATTGTACAAACGATTTAACAAACAAATTGTACAAACGATTTATTAAATTGTACAAACGTTTTCTTAAATCGTTCAAACGATTAAAAAAAAAATTCTACATTGTTAAGATGGCACGCATACGCCGTCGTACCTATTCGTTGTTTTGTAGTTATTTATGGATGCCATGGATTTTGGAAGGTATTTTCAAAAATAAAGTTGTCATGCTTGAAGCAGTGGCGTAGCATCGTTTTTGAAAGTGGGGGGGGGGGGCAGCCGGAGAAAATTTTTTTTTTACTTACCTGAAAAAGTTGACAAACAAAAAAAAAAGGGGGGGGGAGTTGAAAGTTGCCCAAAGTTGAAAATCCTATTTCGTTGGGGGGAGGGGGGGGGGGGGTAGAGGCTAACTTTTTTCAGTGTCAACTACTTTCAGTACCAATTCTAATACTTCATTTTCGGTACATCACTAAAACTGGGGGGGGGGGGGGCAACCAGGTTTTCAATTAACATTTGCTATAGTATAGGTAAGATTGGGAAAAAAAGTGGGGGGGGGGGCAGGCCCCCCCCCCCCCCCCCCTCTTGCTACGCCCCTGCAAAGATAACTGAAACCGTGCACTGATCAAAATGTACCTATATACGCGGGGTGATACTGTATGTTTATTTCTATTATTCTTGAAAATGGAAAAAATTGAAACCGAAATATTAATCAAGTGATACTGATAAATCCCGTTAA
>NW_026933243.1:0-56052 GCF_032062105.1 Saccostrea cuccullata | reverse complement strand
TTTCAGGAAATCCAGTTTGAACCGGCTGGCTGGCTAGACCGTCTAGACTGTGAATGAATGCGTAACGTCATAATGACATTTTTTTGAATCGCTGCCAAATTCGTAGTAGCAGCGTATAGAGTATAATGTAAACAGGTGTAAACACACCCCTATATTAAGGGCCGGCTATATGTACTGAATTAAAACACCTATCCCGCTCCAGGGGCTGCACTCCCTTGACCAGGCTATCCCCAGGGGCCATGTCCTAAATATTGACCCAGCTATCCCCCACAGGGACTGCACTCCCTTGACCCAGCTATCCCCCACAGGGGCTGCACTCGCTTGACCCAGCTATCCCCCTCACCCCCAAAAGTGCACTCAGTTGACCCAGCCATCCAGGATGCTTATACTACTAATACACTAAGATACATAATTCTGTGTATCGGTTTTTGATTTCGATGAACGGTGTTGCCGTGGTTACTAAAAATAGAAATTTCTGTGAAATTCTTTCAAAATGCTACTCCTCCTACAGTTTTGGTCTGATTTCAGTATAACTTGGCACACAAGTAGACTACACTAAGATACATAATTCTGTGTATCGGTTTTTGATTTCGATGAACGGTGTTGCCGTGGTTACTAAAAATAGAAATTTCTGTGAAATTCTTTCAAAATGCTACTCCTCCTACAGTTTTGGTCTGATTTCAGTATAATTTGGCACACACGTAGAATACACTAAGATACATAAATCTGTGTATCGGTTTTTGATTTAGATGAACGGTGTTGCCGTGGTTACTAAAAATAGAAATATCTGTAAAATTGTTTCAGAATGCTACTCCTCCTACAGTTTTGGTCTGATTTCAATATAACTTGGCACACAAGTAGAATACACTAAGATACATAATTCTGTGTATCAAATTTTAATTTTGATGAACTGTGTTGCCGTGGTTACTAAAAATTGAAATGTCTGTAAAATTGTTTCAAAATGCTACTCCTCCTACAGTTTTGGTCTGATTTCAATATAACTTGGCACACAAGTAAACTACACTAAGAACATAAAGAGACTTTATCAAGGATCATTATTCTATATATTGCTGTTGTAAAGTTTCAAATCCCAGCTGCTTAAGTACTCTTCTCTTCCTTTGCTGTAAGTTCAGACCAGTAGAGCTTCAGTCTCGACAGAGACTTCTGGTTCTATTTAAATGAAGCAAAATACAAATAATCGAAATGCAGAACAACAAAACACTGATATTATCAAAACATATCAAAACTTATAGTTCGAGTCCCTTTTCTTATTTAAACTTTTCATAAGCTACATATTGAGACACTTTTGCAATTACATGTATGTTATTAATATACGAAAACTAATGTTATTTTGTGTCGTGTGGTCAACGTCACTACGGCGAGCATTTTTTTTTTACAGAGTTAGGTTTGTCATTCCCGGATTACTATTAGAAAGCGAAATTGGGTTTCTAACAAAATAAGTTGTTTTTTCTTGAAAGTTGTTTTAATGAAAAATTCTTTTAAAATATACCTCACAAACAGCTGACATGTATTACGCCATTTACGTGACTATACTTCTACTGAGACAAAAACTGCTAAAACATAGACATTTTTAAAATTGATTATGCTTTACAAAACCTCCTAAATGTAAATGTTTATAGATATTTAAAAGATTTTCGTGACAATAATAATTTCAATTCCAATCCTGTCGCACTTCCTTTGGAAACATTAACTTTCTGGGGGCTTCACAATGTTTTACGTCATTTGTTCGTAGTAACGATAAAATACTTTTCATATTTTTTCGGAACGAATTATCATCACAGACGGAAGTTAACATCTTTAAAATTCATATCTGATGTGTACCATTTTTACTACGGTGATATGGACTGGACACCCCTCCCCACCTTCCCAGCCATTATGAATGTCATTTGTATCAATATTTATATCCTATGACATATTTAATGTTTATTTTATGGGAAATTTTGTTGAAATTCTTTTATTTAAATCCTAACAATATTTTGTCTGATACATTCGTTTTAACACAATAAATTTAATCCAATTTATTGTCTTATAAATAACTTAATTAATTTCTGAAAAAGTCTAAATAGAACTAAATACATCGGTTGTATGCAGCGGAAGGGGAAAAGCTTGTTTCTTGCGGGAATTTTAGAATACATTGCCATGGCGGTAAAACAATATTTCAGAATATCTCATACCATACGTGCAGATCTACTGATAAGTTTGTGTTTAATGCTAGTAACAAAAAAATAATTAATTAAATGCTTGTTTTACAAAATACAAGTAGATTTTTAAAATTCAAACGGTGGATTGGGGGGGGGGGGGGCTCGACGCAACGGCCCTGGATCCGCCTTTGAATTGCATGTTTAATTCAAAGCTGTCTTGAAAGTACTGATGTCAACATTCAGCATGATAAATATATAATCTATATCATACTTTAGAAAAGCTGCATGATAATTTTCAATAAAACGTTAAAAAAATCTTTTCTTGAACATAAAGTCAATATCACGTCCAATATGAAGGAGACGCTCGTTTTAATAAGAGGTACATGTATAAATGTAAACTTATGTCGTTTGACTGTTTTTCACTGCATATATTGACAGAAAATTTATATCATTACTTTAATATGGAAGAATGAAGAATTTGGTTATTTAGCATATGTCGGCTCATTGTGACGTCATGTTTTAGTGTATTGCGTCATTCATTTCCATGCAGTCCCTTGATAAATTTTACAGATTTAAACAATAAATTTCAGTAAAAGTATAGATTAGATAATATCACATTCAGATTCAGACTTCAACTTTTAATTTCTTTCCGAGTATAGATTTTAATGAGGGGGAAAAGTCACATCTATCCAAAAACGAAGTATTTTCAACTACAGTTTTTCTTAAAAACGGACATGGTCGCACTTTTGTACAGTTATTTTTTCTCTTGCATATTAGGTACCAATGTGTACTTGTTCTTTCTGCAAAATTTCGCATATGTACTCGGATGTGGCCACATCGAAATATAAACTTGAAGAGGAGCAAAACGTCCAAATATAGGTGATTTCCGGAAGATTTGACCGGTTTTGAACGTTATATACACAAAGGGTCACGTGAGTTGAAGAAAATTGATACCAATTTTTCACAAAGGGGAACTTTAACAATAAATTGACACAGTTCAAAAATTGTAATCGTGCGTTTAATTTTTGCCAATTTTACAGGGCCGCCTTGTTATACATAATGTACCCAGTTCTTGTTAAGGTCAAGATCTAGTAAATGAAAGGTGCCTACAGATTTATCAGATTTGTGAAATAAATTCATTTATTGATGCTTTACAACTATAGCTTGGTCAAATAAGGTGTTTCGGGGCATAATTTGTAGGTGAACAAGATTAAAAACTGTATTTTAAACTGTCCTTTTTAATGAAAAATTAAGAAAACCAGTCATGAATATTGGAGTTTTTTTATTCGACAGAGGAAATGTATCCAGATTGCCTACAGTCTCTCAGAAAACAGTAATTAGTGTGTTAGTGGCCTCTCCTTTAAAACAATATCAAATTTAATATAGGTATCCAGTTTACTTTTCATATGATTTCAAATTGAATGTCATGAAAATACCTTTTTCTGCATAAATCTGCTAAAGCCGTAAAGTACGGGAAAAAGAAAGTTGAAATTGATTATGACGTCATAATGGATCTAGCACCAAAAATTTTGTCTGAAGTTATTTACTAGATCTTGACCTTAAAACGATTTTTCAACTGATAGGCAGATTGACGTCGTAAAAAAAGTGTTTTTGACGTTCTGCAAAATGAATCTCTAAAAAGAAGGGAAAATAAAAAATGTTATGAAAGAAAAAAAATATTAGACATATGCTCTTATAATAGTGAACAATAAATATGAATCTACTTTTGGAAAGCTAGCTTCAAAAGAAACAATTCTTTAACATCACAGTGTTTAATATTTAAAAACATTCCAGTCAGACAAGGTCAAGTTCGATCTGCAGAATTTATACAAACATATGTAATGTACCAGAGGAGGAGAAAACATTCGCTAAGCGTTCAACCCATTAAGATGTATCGAATTATAATTAAATGTAGTTGCCTTTATATGTCTTCTCGATATATCCTAATAAACTTGAAGAAAGAGAAAAACAACACAAAGTCTGTTGCATCTGTTTAATATGCGTATAAGGATGTATTCTGACTATAAACGATTAAGCTAACTTACTTAAAAATGTATGGCTTTTTCATCTTAAAGCTCTCCTAATTTATTTGATACCCATGAGTCCATATCTGAGTTCGATCAATTTATAAACCAAGACAGGCTTTTGTTCACAGGAATTCAACAAACCCATTTAAATTCAGCGTTGCGTAATTGTACATTCTTTGGTAATTAATTAATAACCTTTTTGACAAATGATATTTTCCCCGAGTTTGTTTTGGATGCTATGTTAAATTTAATTTGCTTAATTGTTTTTCATTGAATAGGTTTGTTGAAATCCATATATCATTTATTAATAAGAAAGAATCTTTACTTGATTTATAAAAAGAATTATCGTTCTCATATGTTTATTGTACCGAAAAAATGGAGACATTATTTCGAATCCAGACTCCATGTAATTTTTTTTTTAGCAATTTTCCAAATAAAAGATTTTATTTTCATCTGCTTTGTCAGTTGAGACATATACATATTCATTGATACGATATGCATGCAATTAAAATATTATTGTATTAACTCGTAAATTTGTTTTTGTTTTTTATGTAACGTCAATAATAAACTTCGTTAAAATCAGACCTGTTGTCTTTTTGGAATTAAAATTGCATGATAGTCTATAGTAGCAACTTGTCAGCAGAGCAGGGATAGATAAAGAACAAGAGGCACATGGGCCTCATCGCTAACCTGAGCACTGTGGAAAATTTGAAAACCTTCAATTCATAAGGGATCTACCCATAATAGGCTGAAGGGGTATATTTTGAAATAAGTTGAATCTATACTACTATGGATTTTACATATTTCTTTAACTTATTGGAAATTTCATTTTGGCCCCACCCAATCCCCGGGGGTCATGATTTGAGAAATTTAAATCTACACTACCAAAGAATGCTTCCATATGAATATGACCAATCACGGCTTTGTTGTCCTTGAGAACATTTTTAAAGAATTAATAACTTTGATCCCTTATTGTTGCCCCACCCTACCCCCGGGACATGATTTTAAAAAAACTTGAGTTTCCACTACCCCATGATTCTTCCATATAAATATGACCGATTATGGATAAGTTGTTCTTGAGAAGATTATTTTTAACGAACTATCCTATATCTCTTGACCGTTCAGCTCAGTTGAGCTAAAAATCAAGAGAATGGAATTTGCAACTGCAAGCCCGGTGAAGTACTTGATCAGGACAACGGCACAACTGAAATACGTCCCTTGACGTGTGAACTCAGAGTCCGGTGGGGAACTGCGACTTGTTAAAAACTTTAATTGAGTGGAATAGTTTGTTTTTAATAGACCCTTTCAAGGTTATTGGACGCCATCTTGGATTGGGGGCATCACGCGACATCGTAGCTAACGTAAACAATGGCAGCTGATGCAGATGCACGGCATCAATTTTCGTCTAGCGATCGCTTCACAGTCATTGTCATTTAATTTGTAAGCAACATATTTTATTCTAAACAAGAACATTTTCTTTAATAATTGGTGTTTATTTACCTTAGATGAACTGCAATATTATAACGTGCATCATGTAAAACGTGCGGAGATAGAGTGCTAATGTTACGTTACTATCTATCCTCTATCTTACATTTTAAGCATAAAATATTTGTGGAAATCAAAACAAAAGAATGTTTCAGCATAAAAACACTCATTTACATTTTATCTTTTACTTGGATGATTTTTTAAAAATTAATTTCTTTAATATCTATACCACTAACGCGGGCGGATCCAAATAGGAATATTGAGAAGTACTGAATGAATAAAAGCCCATAAAAACATCTGTAAATAGACCAATATACTTAAAAAATAATATTTACTTTAATATAATGTATTTAGCTATTTTATTGAGAAACTTGTAACATTATACAATGATTTAAAAATATGTTGCATGTGTATATCAATGTCAAAATTGCAACTTCAAAGTAAATAATTTATACAAATTTATTTAAACAGTAATTTTTTAAAAATAATTTTTATCATATAAAAAAAATGTCTGTGTCATGTGTGTGTAAAATTCTGCTTAACTGTTAAAATTATTAAAATAAGGTTTACAATGCCTTTTACAATTTTTTGGACCTTAAAAGCTATACAAGATTTAATGTGTATTGACATTAATAGTACTTCAACAGTTGTAGCTTCTGACTAGTGATGCAAAGTCTCTGATTCGATACCTGGTTATCTAATGCTTAATTTCATCATTAACATTTATTAAAACATAAAACAATGTTAGTTTACCAGAATCAAGATGATACAAGAATCCAAATACATGTACACATGTATACATGTATTGAAGACCTTTCCTTTGTTTAGGACTTCATTTTGTCGATATGATATATTGATATTTCATCCATCACTTGTGTATATTTTTGTAACAATACAATCTGACTTCCCTTTTCCTATTTCATGCACATCTAACAAGAAGTCTATGAGCCAATGCTCACCAGTTAAACCCCTACTCTGATGTGAATATACAATATTACAGTATATCAATAAACTCAAGTACAGTTACAGGCAGATGCACGGATCAATAGAAAGTTGACATCCGATTCATACAAAAATGAAATCCTACCAAATGGCATGCCTCAGCAAAGAATATGCTAAACTTTCAAGCATCTGTGATGAGTAGTTGCTGAGAAAACTGCAACAAAAATTTGTTTTGGACAGACAGACGGGTAAAACATTTTTCCCCCTTCCTTTGATGGGGTATAAAAATAGAATTTATACATCCTATGTTTATTTTCATTACTTATATATACACTGTATATGAAATCTCGGTGATTGTCCAGCTGCGGAAATATATACGATGCAATTCAACAGGTCAGAGAATACCCAAAATCGGGTATTATCCGTGAAATCGCGTATAATACTCAATTTTAGGGTATCGTTGAATCTGCGAAATCGGGTATTCCGTGCAACTTTCTATAAAAACTAAAGAATAAAGCAACGGCGCATTATGCCAGTAACTGTTACTTGTACATCAGTATCTTGTGGATTTATTCTTATTAAACCTAATACATAAGGTTCTCAAATAACTTTAAAATCACACAACAAACACTGCTGGGGTAACAAAGAGGACACAGTGGCGTTATCATTTTCAATATAATTTCTAAAAACAAATAACTACACTTCGTTTGTCTTTATTTCCCATTAAAGTAGTCCATATACTAAATTTTCTAATTTGTGCACTATTCACAAAACGTGAAATTTTAAAGAAATTAAACGACTAACGCCGTGTTATGTTTTTTTACTGAAAAATGTATGGCGTCCCTTTCTTGTGAAATATAATTTACTCCTAACAGTTAGAGAGTACAGTATAAGCGAGTCATAATTGTTTTCTCTGCCTTTATGAATACCAACGTTATTATAAAGAAGAAAATAAAATAAGATGAAATAAATACGCACGGGAAAACAGTCTGAAAATAGCTAATTGAAGCGGAGTATCTTTTTTATGTCAATTTGACATGAAATGTTTAATTCAAAGACACCGTAAATTTTTTGGTTGCATTTTAATCGATAAAAAATATACTATTTTTTACCTTTATTTTATGCATTTTGTGAAAATTGAAGCGAGAAGTCATATGAACAGGATTTTCGTGTTTTTTGAAGGGGGGGGGGGGTTATAAATAAAAGTCAAATGTGTACATCTTTTCATGAAGTTAAAATACATTGAATTTCTCAATATAGATCGAGGTACAGTCATATTGATATATGAATTACATAGTCAAATTTTCACATTTCTTATAGTTTTTACGTTTATGAACATGTTAATGAACAAATTGAAATAATGGAGTGTTCAATTGCCTTGTAAACTCTTGTTTTACTTTTTGGGAATATAATTCCTCATCGGACATTAAAATTTCATAAAAATCGTAGCCATTTCCTTTCTTTAAAATTTGGGGTTTTGGAACGGGGGGGGGGGGGCTTCCCCCCCCCCACTCACTTTTTTCCCAATATATCTTAGTATATACATTGAACCTTGTTAATAGGTAAAGCCCCCCCCCCCCCCACTTTCCACAGTATAGATTAAAAATGGGTAAAGTTTTGGTGTTTGGAGAAAAATTAAGGTACTAAAGTTCGAACCAAACCCCCCCCCCCCCCCCCCCCACACACACTCTTCCTTACGATTAAAAATATATGACCGAGTTTAACCACCGTGACATTCAAAGAGAGGTCTTTTAGATACATGTATAACACAGTCGAGGTTGTTTTGTCAGAGGTGGTCAAGAAGCCTTTAGCCCCCCCCTCCCTTTTGAAGTCGCCAGGAAATGGTAAAATATTGATGACTTAGCGTAATTAAACGATCAACAGTTATGTTCTCTCATAAATTGTATTCCTGAAACTATCACTGTCTCTGCTAAAATTTTGAAGACATATTCTGCAAATATGTTTGAATGATAAATAAAAAAGAAAAGATTTTCAAAAAAAAGAGAAAGAGGGTTCTTTTAGCCGAAATTTTAGACATTTTTATCATTACATTATTTATACATTCAAAAATAAATTTGATTTTATGCACAAGATGAATGTGAAAGTAATTAATTACGCATAATTAGATAGAATAAAAATCCTTTTTTTATACATGGCATCATATCTGGTGTGTGAAATGTGTTTCCGTATAATTTGATTTATTTACAAATTGTTCATGTTTGTCGTGTTGATGTGGAATTTTATTTCCAATTCTGATACTTTACAATTCTGTTGTGTTGGGAATGAACCTTTTGAAGATGCATAAACTTTCTTCCTAAGGTAAAATATAAAGCAAATCGAACGCCTTTTTTTGTGCAGATCATGAAATGTACTGAGCTCCACGGGTAATTGTTGTCCCGAGCGCATTAATCTTGAAATCCAAATTCTTACTTGGCTAGTGATATCTTTAGAAAACATGTGTATCTAGATGAAAGTTAACTCGGCAACATGCGCCATCCCATTCTTTAAGTTTTATTAGGTGTTTACACCTCCTATACCCGATTTCGCGGATTCAACCATACCCCAATATCGAGTATTATACGCGATTTCACGGATAATACCCGATTTCGAGTATTTTCTGACCTGTTCAATTGAGAAAAGGTCACAGAAGTACTGTAGACAAAATATCTGGCTTATATTCCTCATGAAAAAATTTAAGCAGGTATCCTACTCTTTCTTAAGCATATTCATCTTGAATATACAGTCAAACTATCCTTATGATTGAAGAAAAAAAAAAAACAAGGAAAAATAATACAGTATCTTTATCAATCAGTCCAACAATAATTGAAAAATTTGCTTTCAGCAGAAAACAAGGAATTCCTAAATTTCCTTTTTGTATGATCATTGTACAACAATCCCCTACTCTCCCCCTCCCCTAAAAAACGGTGTGTATGAAAAAACCAGAAGTCTCTGTCGAGACTGTAGCTCTACTGGTTTATACTTAAAACAAAGGAAGAGAAAAGTAGCAGTTGGGACTTGAAACTTTAAAACAGCAATAAATAAAAAAAATCAAAGTGAATGATAGCGTTTCTTTAATTCAATATGGAAATAAAGGTTCCCCTTTAAAAAAAATGCAAATGGTGATTGAAATTTTATATGAACATGAAGCTGAAGAGTCAAATATCCATTTGAGAAAGTGTGAACAGCCATGGATATATTATTAATTCTGCCGAAACGATATACGCATTCTAAGTTTTTGCTCATTTTAAAAATCTTCTAGATGATTATAAAAACGAACAACAATAATATGCTCCCTCTAATACAGTACAGCAGAGAGGAGTCAATTGTAAATTGTTTACTAAACTACATTTTAATATACAAATAAACACATTACATGAGTAATAAATATTGGTGATAGAAATTCTTAAATTAATTAGCAATTTAATTTAAATACGCTTGCATGGTAAAAAAAAATAAAATTATAAATTATAACGTTTAGAGCAGTTGATTTAGCACATCAGGATTAATGGCAATACTGATAAAAATATGATAGTTTAATTTTATCTGTTATCTTACTCTGGAGGTCCACATATATTTCCACATTTTACCCGTGAGAAAAATCCAAAAAATCCAAATAAAAGCGATATTATTTTTTGGTATTTCCATTCCTTCATGTCTCCTTGATCTGGTCAACAGGAAGTTTAAAGTATCACTTTTTATGCATTAATTGTCGATGTTTGTATCATAATACTTAAAAATTGCAAGTATATCAAAATTAGAACACGAAATGGAGAGATATGAGTGAAACGCACATGCTAATGCAAAGGCTGAGAAATTAATTTTTGTATTCCATTGCATAAACAAACCGGATATGGTCTTTGTTCCATCATAACTTCCCTATTAATAAAATTAAAGAACTTTTGAAGCATTTATTACTTGAAAAAATACAATTTAATCGAAAAATGATTTAAATATTTGACAGATTTTAGTGACTGACTGACTTTTTTAAGGAATGCTGATATGAGAAACTGTCGCCATAATTGATAAATTAAATATAAATGCAAGGGGTATTCTGGGTTTTTGTTTAAAAAATAATCAGTAGTTTCTAGGTAAATTAAATGTTCATATTTTTTTAATTTTTATTTTTTTGTTATTATGTAAAATCTCATTTGAATTGTATATTTTTCAAAAGAAATGTCTGTGTGAATTTTCAATTCCAGAGCTATACATGTATATGTTCTGTTTTTACATCACATACTTAGATATTGTGATATTATATAGTAATTAAAATATTTCACGTAATTTTAGTGGTAAAAAGTTGACTTTTTATACAACATTACAAAATAGCTATTTATCAATTGAAATTTTTTTTATAAAAATGCATGTTGTCTAGTCGAATGTTTGATTTCACGATATTTTTACAGGAGTTTTATAGGTGAGGCCTATCGATTTATGTCGGTAATAAAAGTTTGGTTGAATTTCTAAAGAAATATTTTGTATTCAAGAACAAGATATCAAAGGTTTAAAAAAATTACCCCAAGAAAATCTTTTGCATATCTTTTGTGTACTATAGATATGTATAACAACTAGCTGACACAGGAAAGCATTGAACACATGCATGTTTTTTTTTCATTACGACTCACCAAAATAATTCATCGTCCTGTTATATCTTTAATGCATTCTTCGTATAGACCCTGGAAGAAGGATTGTATGATAAAAATAAATAGGAGGAAGTTTATGTAGGTTTGTCAATATAACTTAATGTAGTAGTAATTAAACCAGTCAAAGTTAATCAAAATCCTTCTTCACAAATTTTGATCGAAAACATAGTTTAAAAAGTATTTTATTCATAATTGAACAGCAGACCAAAGGCCTATATTAGTTCTCTCCTAACTAAAACATAATCGAAAACATAATCTCAACAACATAATATATACAATAGACCCTATCAAGGTTATTGGCCGCCATCTTGGACTGGGGGCAAACATTGGGGGCTGACGTCATAATAAACAATGGTCGAATCGAGCTCCGCAGCTGACGATGCAGCGAATATAATCGCCGCGTATAATTTACCTGCGTCGTAACAGTGTACCTAGGTGTGCAGAAGAGATCCCAAGGTAATATTTTTTGACCATAAACAAGTATTTTATCTTTGATTTACACTTTAATGACGTAAGTTGCATATTTACTCAAGGTTGTCAGAATCACGTGGCCGACGAAAACGCTTCCTGTACTTTGGAGGTCGGTCATGTTTTGCATTGCCCTGACTATATGCGGCATATTTCAGTACTGGAATTTTAGTGGTCTTAGGTGGTGATGATTTGGATGCTAAGCAATATTTTTCCGAAGGTCTGAGACAAAATTTCAATTTTTTATAGAGCTTTGAAATCGGCCAAAGGGGGGTGAGATATCGAAAAAATATAATGCATCGGTATAAGATGAATTCTAATGAACAATATCCACGTTGAACATTATATTTAATGAATATAATATAAATAAATTATATTTTGTATATTATATGTATAAATTAAGTGTCATTGATTCATTACACCTTCACTTACTTTACTAGTTACTAAGTCATTCACAGTACAGTATTGACATTGTTTATACAGAAACTCTTGCAAATATATACATGTACAAGGGGGTCAAGAAATATGAAAGATATAAAGACACCTTGGAAAAAGTATTTTTCCCCATGAAAATATTTTTTTTCATCACTGCAATTTTGAATACTTTTATTATAATTAAGAATATTGCTATAACTATTTGCACAAAATTTTAAAATTGAGTGATATCTATATATATTTTATTTTAAAATACACAGTTCATAAATATAACAAATATTTTACATGCATAAAATAAGATATGACTATCCTCAAATTCATGTTCAGTCAATTAAACAAGGAGAAATAAAATAAATAAAAAAAAGAAATAAAAGGAAACCAAAAGGATTTTAATATTGATTCATGTATAGTTACACCAGAAAAAATATCCATGGTGCATGCATATGAAGCATAAATGTGCAATTTTACACAATTTAACATTATTGTAGAAGAGAGGATGTCCTAGAAACACCTGGAGGCTTGACTCGGAGTCAGAGTTAAAGACACAGGATGTGACATGACAGGATGCAGCTAAAGCAGCTCCGAATCGAGTTCGTAAGACGTTGGAGGACTGTCGTTGATGGCCTATGTTCCTCACAGAACGACAGGCCGAAGTAAGTACATGAAGTAAGTAGCAGGTACATGCCATTGTGCTTTCAAACTTTGTTATTTGAATTTTAAACAAACAAATTAGTTTTGAAATTAAAGTAAATCCCTGAATAAATACATATATTCAAATCAAAAAATAGGAATTTAAAGGTTTGAAAATAAAAATGATGTATTTTTTGTTCCATCTGTTATAAAAAGCCCATGAAATTGGATCAAAAAGTAGATAAATATAGTAGCATTTTGACATAATACCACCAAATTACAAGCATGAATAATTCGTAATATGCTAAGATCTTCCTCAAATTTGCAAAGCCAATTTTTATTTTGTAAATACTTAGTTTAAAGAAATGAATATTTACAATATATGAATCTTACTTAACAGCAATGAGTTTAAAAATTATCAAAGATATTTCATTAGGAAATTATCAAATTCTTGTAATTATACATGATTACATGTATCTATCTATTTTTTCAGAAGAGTGCTCTTTCAACACTGCATGGAAATATAAGCAGTAATATGCCTCAAGTAAGTTTTATCTCTTCATATTTCAAATTTAAAGGAGATCAAGTTGTTTTGCTTTATTGCAACTTTTGCTTTGAAATGCAGTTATGTTGAATGATTGAATGACTCTTCTTGAGAAAGAGGTTGAGAAATGTGTGAAATGTGCAGCAGTTTTTGAAACTGTTTAATAAATCAATTAAGGCTATTTGCAATGATTTGAAACCATTTGTAGATTCAAAATGCATTTATATTATAATCATTTTACAAAATTATAATTATCATAAATGATAGTCTCTGTGCTATTTCTGTTATAACATATTTCTTTCTGATAAAATCATAGATACTAAACTCTGAAGAATAATGGTCCTACTCCTTTGAAATGTATAATCTTCTCATTACAGATTTTGAAGAATCCTCAATTCAAATCCAGACTGCGGCAGCCCTACATGTAGCTGTTGGACTCGTATGGGATAACAATAATCAAAAGCCACGATATCCACGCATGGATTTTATCTCATCTTGAATAAATGTAGGGAAATCACATACAGTCTATTTTCTGATAGAAACTGAAAGAGAGAGGGCTTTACATTGTCCTTTTGAATTTGCTAGGACGTTTTTTTATGAACTTTAAATTACCGCTCATGTACATATTTTTGTTGAAAGATAAAGTACACTTATTTACACAAATACTGATTAGCTTCAACTAAATAGTAAGGATTTAAATTTGCCATGGATATTTTAATTTTACCAATTTGACCAAGGTGTTTGCAGACTGACATGTTTCTTGAACACATTATACATGTTATATTACCTCTATTTGAAATACATGTACAATGTAAATACCTAGAGTACTTACTTTTTTATATACAATCTATTTGCATATGCATATATTTGCATGTATACTCAGAAAAATCAAATGCATGTTTTTTTCAAAGTTGTTACAATAAGAGCTACTATTAAAAAAGGAAAGAAAAAAACATTTGCTTTTAAAAATACATGTAATAATCATGATAAATAATAAATTTGTACATGTATGTAATTACTAATTACTAAAATTGTTTTCAGTTAAGAATACTTGACTCTCTTTAGCACTTGATCCTTGGGATGTCATGTGCTATATATGAATGTGATTTACCCACATTTTAAAATTGAGCTCTAGATCTAGATGCCAGGTCTGTTGAAGAAATTTCAGGGTGATGAAGGAAGGGGGGATCAACTGAAACATAATGTTTTGACAAGCAAAAACAAAGTTCATATTAATAATTGGGGGGACAAAACAACTGTATAGATAAGATTATTGTATCGTGTGATGTGTATATATTATATCCATTGGATTTAATTATTGAGGGGTACACGGTAACACCCCAATCCACATATGGTTTCTTTCATGTCTGCTTCATAAATTGCTGAACATTATACAGTGATCCATTGACGAGTGAATCAAAGAATCTAATTTCACTAAATTTGTAATTTTTAGCTCTACTGGTCAGAGACCAGAAGAGCTTGTGCAATAGTAATGTGTCCATCGTCTGTCCGTCTGTCTAGCTGTCCGTCTGTCTGTAAACAATTTTTCAAAATGCTACTCCTCCTATAGTTTTGGTCGGATTTCAATATAACTTGGCACACAAGTAGACTATACTAAGATACATAATTCTGTGCATCGGTTTTTATTTTGATGAGTGGCAAGAATCAATAAATAAACATTGATATATTTTTTTCTGGGCTCTGGTACCGCTCTCCGTATCTTTCTTCACTGTTGACGTAAACACAAGGTGATATTAGAAAAACCATGGACTGATGCAATAAGAAAAAAACTTTATAGACTGGACTTACAAAATTAGTAAGGAACATAAAACAACAAAAGTTCTAAAATTTGTTAAAAAGTGTGTTGAAAAAAATATCTTTCTTTGTTGATATCTTGTTGCAGCTTTGGTCAGATGCATTCTGTAATTTTCTCGTGCGCTGTTGAGGACAACAATGTCAGTGTTGTTCCTATGTCAACCAGGAATTTAGCTTGGACACTTTGCACAGAGATGTCTATGTACATGCCTGCTTCACTTCACTTAGGCAAGATCCAACTCCTATTGATCCACTAGGACAGACTTTCTGTGATGTCTGTTTACTTCGTACTAGCCTGCTTAATCCCCTTTCTCTTTTGAATACTTGTGTTCACTTTCACAGGATCGTCTCTACAGCTTGGGTCAATAGCGTTTTATGTGGCCTTCCTTGTTACATTCATAACAACGCAATGGTTTGCCTCTTGCTTGTCTGTCATAGGTTTTACTGACTGACCGATTCAGCTTCAGCTTTTGGATCTCGTTGGTTAATCTATTTATGTTAGCCTCCATGGACTTTATCCATGTCTCAAGACTGTTTTGGTCAACCTCACCAAATGAGAGTTCTGTTGCCTATACTAGTATAAATGTTCCTTTTCTTTTGATATCATTGACAGCTGCTTGTTCCCACCTCTGATGTTTCGGAAGTCCGTGTTTGCTCTTCTCCTATTTTGTATTGTTTTATGGACTTTGAGATTGAATACTAGTATTGTTCGTTATCTCCACATCCTTCTTCTAGGTTTCTGCTGTCTGCTCGATTATAAGCCTCGAGTTCAACGGCTAGCTGGATGGCTTCATTCAGGTTTTGAGGACGAGGTTGTTTGTTCCGGATTCTCATCTCTGAATCTACCAAGGCATCAATGAATGGCATCTTTTGCCAAAGTCTCTTGCACCTCACCAGGTGCTGATGCATAGACCAGAGTGGTTTTTCGTCTAATGGCCTGACCTACCTTTGGTATTGACTCAGATGCTCTTTGTCTTCGTTGTTGTAACTGTACAGATCTCTTTGGTTAGAATAGGATATCTAGGGATCTAAGAAGTGTGTTGTAGTACTGACCAGTATACCTTGGCAAGTCACCTAGCACTGACTGTGCTTGGCCTCGCAGTGATATAGCGAAGTAAATACCCTTCTTATCCTCTGTGAAGCCGTTTACAACAGCGCAAGCCTCATTATGTGAGTTGTAGTCAAGCCAGGAACTGGTTCCATCATACGTGGCTATCTTGATTATATGGTCTAGATCTGCCTTGGCATACTCTGTCCCTATTGACAGCCTCTGTGGTTTAGGCGTGTCATAGTGCGCCGTACTCGTCAAATGACACATCTCCTAACATACCGGGCGGTAGATTATCAGTACTGCATGTCGCATATCCAGAGTCTTGGCTTACTGCATTTGTCTCACCATCATTGCTGGCTGGCGTTCTCATCTTCTCTATCCGCCTATGGTTTCTGACACTTTCTTATATGAATCCATGTTCAACAAAATCCCACCGCTGTCACCAAATAATGAAACGTGCAACGGTGCCGAGCTGGGTGTGTGTTGATATGGTTTGTATCACCGAGCCGTTACACTCAGGTTCGTTAAACTGTTAACTGAGATATTTATTGACCAAATAACATATATAGAAATATAATACAATAAAACAATGGGGTTTCTCCTGATTGCATAACCACAAACTGTGGTCAACGGGTGTCTCCCGCGATGAATTTCACTAGTCCTGCCACTCTACAAGTACTGTTGCTTCCTGCCACTGCCCCCACTTCTGTGGTATGCCACCTCTCTCTTTATTAAACTACTGCCTTATACAGATCTTACATTTTAGCTAATGTTATTAACCTTTAAAGTCTATTCCCTGCAATTGTGTGTCTTCAGGTCTTTTAACGATGTTAAAAAGTATAAACAGACAAGGTTTTACAACTCTGTCACCAGAGAGGTACATGTATCCTGAGTTTCCTATAATACAGCGTGTATTATCTCAGTGAAGTCTCAGTACTTCGGCAGTATCAAACTACATAAATTATCTTAGAATTTATATATTTTAGTGTTAAAACAAATTAAACAAAAACATATGACTAACGTTTTATACGAAACTAAATACAAAAACCAATTTCCGTTTCAAATTCATACCTCTTCAGTACATGTGCTAAATCTGATATACTTTCAATGTTGGTATTATGATAAAAACATTGACAAAAATGCAAACAATTGTTATAAATTAAACTTCCTGTTGATCAGAACAAAGAGAAGTGAAGCCATGGAAATATCAAAAATAATATTGTTTTTATTTGGATTTTCTGTATTTTTCTTCTGGGGAATATGTGAAAAAATATGTGGACCTCCAAAGTAAGATTACAGTTAAAAGTAAACAAAATATATTTATCAGAATCGCTGTTACTTTGAGTACAAGAACTTTTTGTGCTAAACCAACTGCTCTTTTTGTTATAGTTTATAAACCTTAAAAGTTATCATGCAGCTGTAGTTAAATCAAATTGCTGATTGATTTCAAATATACAATCGCTCATATTTTTAAAACAAATGTTATATTTTATGCAAATTATAAAATTTAATTCAGTAAACAATTCATAGTTGATTTCCTCATTGGTGCGCTGTATAAGCGGGAGCATGTTAATATTGTTCGTTTTCATAATCACGTATAAGATAAAAAAGTAAGCAACATTCAAAATGCGTACATTGTTTCAGCAGAATTGATAATATCCCCAGGGCTATACACACTTGCTCAAACGGATATAAGAGTCATCGACTTAACATTCATAGAATATCCGTAGCACCATTTCCAAATTTTTGAAAAAGGAACCTTTATATCCTTATTGAATAATGAATACCCAACCATTCGCTTTAATTATACCCCCCGCTTGAAAAGTAGGAGGGTATATAGTAATCGGTATTTCCGTCCGTCCGTCTGTACGTCCGTCCGTCCGTCTGTTACGCTTTGGGGTACCCATCTCTTATCCGCAACTCCTCTCATACCACTGAAGGAAATTTAATGAAACTTTCACAGAATCTTTATTACATATTGCCATTGTGCACCTCTTATTTTACTGTTTGATCTGACATATATTATGGATTTTCCAGAGCAAAACATGGACACTGCCATTATATTTATATGGGAGGCGGGGGTATCATTTAGTGAGCTCATTGCTCACAGTACCTCTAGTTTCTTTTCATGTAGATGTTTCTGTTTAAAATTTTGCTCCGAAAACTACATTCTTGTTGCCAATGAAGAATTTCAGCATCTTTTTAATATCAACTTCAAGTACCTGAATAATTGTTTCCTCAAAAAGTGCTGTGATTCAAACGCAGATTCAAAACCTAGCTTCAAGTTTTTTTCAATACTTTATATACTCATGAGTTTAACAAAGATGTTACAAACCTCTGGTAAAACCCTAACGTATTGTTCATTTAATCTCCTTTATTCATTTATCACCCCAAATTTATTTTAAAAAAAACCAAGCGAATGATAATTGATTCGCATATTACCTTCAAGTTATTTTTTACGATTCTTTAATAAATTTCTGAAACATTTTATCCATTCTCACAAAAAATTAAGGTCTTCCCTATCATACTTAGCTCAAAGTAGATAGTGCAAAGAATTCAAGATGAATAAGTTGTACATTGCAGATCAGATGGTACACAAACATGCTGCCCTTATTTTCAGGCAATAGGTACAGATTGTGTGGGTAGGTATAACAATTATCAAATTTCATGATTATCACAAATGCTATTTTTTCACACAGAGTAGATAATGCCAAAATTTTTCAATTTTGATGACCAAAAAAAAAAAAAAAACCCCGATAAAATGTATTGTATTTATATAAACTTTTCCTTTGTGCTAGCTCTATAAAGATATTTTGCTTAATGCAAATTTGTCATTTTATATACGAGGAATATTTTTTTAAAATAAGAGTGATTAAACTCAGTAATAAAAAGATTCTAAACAATAAATTAAAGCACTGCTCTTCCCTAGATTACTGTTCAATTTTAAAAATACATGATATACAAGTAATGTTTTTTTCAATTCATAGAAAAATGTTGCCATTGTCACTAAGAATGCCCTAAGTTTGTAGTAATGGCTGCAATTATCATCTGAAGGAAAACAAATACTATAATGAAATTCTATATATCGCATATAGTTTGCAACAAGAAACTTTCAGAGATATTGTAACAAACATACTCTTCTCGTAAGTGCTACCCAAAAAATCTTTTCAGCGTTTTATGGACTTTACATCGTCATTAAAATAGTATTTTAACTTATGTAGATTTTGATATTTAAGGGTTGTATTATCTTTATTTAATACCAAGGTATATTTTCGAAAAAATATTCTACATTTAACAAAATTATTTTTCCAATTTTGACAGAATGTCCAGTAGGATACTTTGGTATGAACTGCAATATTTCCTGCTTTTACCCAGCATATGGTAGAAGATGTCAGAACAGGTGTTATTGTTCCAATGAAGATTGCGATAACGTAATAGGATGTCTCATGAGAAGTAAATATAACAATTTCCTTTTTGTTTTAAAAAGTTTGACTTTTTATTACTTGATTACAAAAATGGAAGATTTCTCTAACGGACGAAACATTTTAATTGAATGGGGACAGGGGCTGAATCATCATGAAGTACCCTTTGAAAAGAATTAGAAAACGTAACAACAAAGATGTGAGATAATGTATAGTGATCGATCTCCGAAAAATATAAACGTTACAATTCTGTAAAGCGGGCATATTGCACGGACCCAGAATATTCCAAAGGTGAGATCAGGTGCCTAGGAGGAGTAAGCATCCCCTGAATCCCGCCGTGAGCCCTACACAGGTAAAATTGCAACGTATGTTCAACATACGTTGAACATACGTTTAACATATGTTCCGAAACATATGTTCGCCATAAAAAACGAGCAACGTATGTTCAACATATGTTTCTAAACATATGTTGATTATATGTTTAACATATGTTATTCATATGTTTTGTATGATCATATGATGAACATACGTTTATGTTCATATGTTGATCATATGTTGAGCACATGTTAATTTTATTTCTTTCCTTACATTTTCCTATTAATAATTGGTATTTCCTTGGATTGCAATGTGAACCAAATATTAAACTTGGCCTTAAATGCCTTAAGCAAACAATAAGAAATTAAAAGAACAAAATTGTAAGCATTAATCCTGCATTTATTTTTCAAATTTTTACACAATTCTGGCTTCGTTTCCCCGACAGTGACTGCATTGCTTCTGAAATGATGAAGAAAATTATTAAATAATCAAGAAGTTCCAATGTCATGATAATTACATGTATTATTGACTAAAATATGTTACTACAAAAAGTAATTACCTTGAGCACTTAAGAAATTTCATCAGCCCCTTCGATAATGGTCAAACGATTTGAAAACTTCTCATGTTAAGGCAGGGGTGGAGCCTACAATGTAAAGATTCTGCTGATTGAGCTCTTGGATATACAAAAAAGCACTGCAAGTAATTAAGGTATATGTAATGTGATTTGAAACTATATAACAGATGAAATTGTGAAAAGTTAACGATGACAAGAATAACGACAGACAAGGGACAGACTTCAATCCAAAAAGCCCATTCTAGTCTTAGGCTCAGGTGAGCTTTTAAGCAATAGCAATAACTTTTTCAAAATTTTGACAATTGAATTTCGAATGTTTAAATAGTAAATGCAGATTGCAAAACATGCTATAGGCATAATTCACAATGATTGAGATACAAATGTATAACCCTTGACCAAAAAATAAATACTACAAACAAACAGACAAGCATAAAAAACCCCAGACATTTTGAATACATTATAATCCTAAAACTTTCTTGGGGAAAAAATTAAAAAAAATTAAGTTGATTACAGACTATTTCCTTACCTATTTTGAAGCAAGCTTGGGGTCATGGTGTCTGTTCTTCAATGTATTCACTATGAAAAAGGCAGGCTGTATATTACACCTTTAAAAATATCAAATAATAATTCACACAGTTTATTATGTGCATATATAACTACAACAGAGACTAGTTTCTCTAGTGTTGATAAAAAGAATTAAAATGTTAATTGATGTATAAATAATCAATGAATTAACTGATACTTGTTGGAGTTTTTTAATTCAGTTTTTTCAGTATTTTTTTAATTTCATAAAATTGAATACACACATTTTTTTTCTTATTGTTCTTTTGACACTTGTAAATCATGAACACATAAAGTAGTACCTTGTATGTCTGCTTTAGATGAAAATTTATCCCCATTTACATGTAGATATTGCGTTGTTTTAGGGCCAGAAAATTCTCTTCATATCTTACAGGTTTTTAAAAATGTGCTGGAACATTGTTCTGTAAAAAAAAAAAGAGTTGGATATATTTTAAAAAGCCATTTAATCATGAATTTAGATACAAGTGAAAAAAGAATTTTCTCAGGAAATATTCATTCCTTGAATACTCATTACTGGTAAACACTATGATTATTATTGTATGTACCTGATTTGTCATCACGCAATCGCCAATAAAATCGGCATTGGGTCAATAACTTCCATCGTCACTCAATAAAATCGGCAATGGGTTCTTTGAATAAAAACGACTCTGGGACGCTGAACTTAAGTTGCTTAGTACATATGCCTAATAAAAACAAAAAGTTTTCATTAAATTGTTAAAAGAACCGTATGGATAACGATCTGAACATAACATTTTACTTCAACTGCTACACAAAGTTTCTACAGTTCTACTTTCACTTTCATATCGAGATCGTGTATATATACTGGTGTCTCAATATATCTCAGTCCTTAATTCTTTTGCATAAAAAGTATAATTTCAAATTTTTGATTTAACTTTTATCAAATATTATTTATAATGCTGACTATGACCTAACTTTTTAGTGTCAAATTATTTTCCAAGCTTGCATCGTTTAATTTGTGGTTTAGTTTTAAAACAAGAAGTCTAATTTACCTCCTAAATTGGAGAGTCTCATTGTATCGCGGTATGGGAAAACATGGATGCTTCTAGTTGACATGAACGTCAGTTTTTATTTTTGAATTTTGATGTAAGTCTACATGAAAAATAAACAATTGTACAATCTAAACACTTTTAAAAGATGAACTTTATTAAAATTTTTATTAGGTTATAAATTTAATGGTCTAAATATCATAAATCGGGACTGGAAATCTGTAAAATTACGTTTTATATGAATATTTTTTTTTTCAAACAGATGTTCCATATTTCTTAATCATCAAAAAAGTAAACATGGGTAGACTTTACTTTACCGGTCCCCAGATCCGCAAGATCCTCGCGCTCATTGGACTATGACGTAACAACTACGTCACTCAACTGAAATGGGTTTAATCTACACACTACTATTCGACTGATTAGGGTTAGTCTTGCACCCACCTGAGAGATTAGGGTTAGTCCTTCACTAGTATTCGACTGATTAGGGTTAGTCTCGCGTCCATCCGAGAAATTAGGGTTAGTCCTCGCACATTATTCGACTGATTAGGGTTAGTTTAGCATCTGCCCGGGAGATTTCGTCTGAACGTCTTAGTCCTTGCATACCATACGATGGATTAGGGTTAGTGAATCGTTCTTTTAGTTAAAAAATTCAGTTGTTTCTGTAATTTTTCCAAGATCATAATTCAGATTCATAGGCATTTCCTTCGTTTGTTTACATGGAAGATTGGCTAAGTCCGAAAGAAATGACATTAAGCATGCGCCGCACGCGCTTCGTTCAGAATTATTCTTTGTCGATTTTTTCCATGAATAAACAACTATTTATTAATTTTTTTCAGAGAACGAGGTTAAAAACTTTGTTTAAAAACAAAGTTTTAAACTAAACTTTTAACCGTAGAATTCAATTTTGGGGTCAAAAGGCCAAAAAACCTCGTATTTAAATTTTTTTTCGATCGCTCACGCGATCTCATATATACTGAAGTCGCCTTCGGCGACACTACATTTTAGCGCGTTTTTCTGGGGACCGGTAAAGTAAAGTCGTTCCGTAAACATTAAGAAACAAACAGATTGTCCATCAACAAAAGGGATATAGGCTATGTATCCAATTTTTTTCAATATACCGCGATACAATGAAACCCGCGATATAATGAGAATCGAGTATATAATATGTAAGAATAACTATTGACAAAAGAAAAACAAATTTATATGAAAAATTGGTAATGCTGGATCCGTATGGTTTTTCATTTATCATAAACAAATCCAATTTTTTTATTTGATCACCAGCAGACCAGGTTCGGCTTTTATGAACTGCATTAGATCTGTACTTGTGGATAGGAATGCTGCGCTATGCACAAAGTTTATTCACTTCTCTTTAACCGTAATGAAATGATTTTAACACCATGAACTAGGCCAAAAGTCTTCAAAAAATATCTGAGAGCACTTACCTTTTTCCAACACCCAAGACTTCTGCTGCAACAGTGACGTCAAATGTGACGTACACTTTCATCCGATATAAACCAAAACCGGTCCGGAATAAACCAAATGAAAACATAATACATTTTTGTTTTTACCTGATCATAAATTTAGCTTTAAAAAAGTAAAATATTTTGTGAAGATTTGAACAGTGTGGGATGAGGGTGCAGAGTAACGGAGTAGACATCCTTCTTTTTTATGCGAGCGTCTACAAGAAATGATCATCTACATTCTTGTAAATAAACACTAAAATTCATCTTGATATGTTTTTGAATTTATTTTTTTTTACCTGAAGTACATTGCTTAAAAATTAACATAAAATAAATTTTGTGTAATTTATATTAGACTTTAAAGCAGGCCACAGATTTCTCTCTGGGGGGGGGGGGTGTCTATGAAAGGTATACCCAGTCCAAAAAATGTAACCAAGAAATTAAGGGAATAAGTGAACTTAGTTTATTACGATTTTAATTTATGATTTATCTAAAATGTAAGGTAACTCTCAACTTTGTTGGCAGGAAAATTGAGCTGTTGAACATTTCCTGACGTTGGAGATGTTTTTTTTGTAAAAAGTGTCAAACTCAAAACATATGTTCAACGTATGTTTTGAGTCGGTTATATGTTCAACATATGTTTTAAACATGTGTTCAACATAGGTTTTAAACATATGCTAAACATACTGTGGAAAATTCATATGTTCAACGTATGTTTAACTTATGTTCAACATATGGTTCTCAAACCATATGGTTAACATGCGTTGCAATTTTACCTGAGTATGTATTAATTGATCAAAGATATGTTGTGTAGTCAATTCAGGTATAAAACATAGGCTTAATACTTAGTAGGAAACAAGTCAGCCTAAATATAAATCAATGATAAATCACATTTATCTTCAGAGTCGTTATAACAATGTACAAAATGGCAACTTTAAAAGAGGTTTTCGAAATTCAAGTAACATCAACTTATCTGTTACTAGCTTGCCTCGGTTTAGATTTATTACTTCTCAATTTTTTTTCTGATTTATGTTAATGCTAAATATTTCTTCAAAAATCTAAGGTTTGAAGTAAACAGTCTTAAGAATATGATGTTGGTTTCTGATATTGCATTAATCGTTCCATTAATACTTGCATTTGTTTATTTCTGAGCTTAGTCAGTAAAATCCGTGCGATAATCTAACTAAAGAAATCTTTTGAGGCGATGATTTTAAGAATCATCAATTAAGCGAGACTCTTTGTCCATACAATCCTCATTAAGTCAAACATACCCCTTTCTTAGTCCTTTAATTGTAACACGAACAAAAACAAATAACCACGTCTATTTAAAATAGTAAATTATCATTATTTACCCCCATTGCAATGAAAGTCAACATTAAGCGATTAGTAATCGATCCTAGAAAAACCTTTAAACAAAAGATATCGGTAGACAGGGCATAAAGCACGGACCCTATATAATGTAAATATTGTAAATAATGCTGTACAACTTGAACCAAAACTCTGCTAACTTTCGGCTCAAGGATAGATTGTATTTGCTTACAAGGTCTTTTTATCGACCACAAAACCTGCAAAATGCTGGTGTTAAACGAAACTTGTTGATATCCGCGTAATATCAGCTTATGTTACAACAGTTTAAAAAAAGAATTTGTATAATATTTAACGAATTTCACAAAAGAGACATCCTGACAATTTTATGCTGACAGCGTTTGCACGCTCTTCTAAACTCAATTGCAGGGTACGATATAATATTTTTCAAGTTTTTGATTAGTATAAATTAAAAATAAAGGAAATGAACATACAATAACAAAACCGAAATCAAAAAGCGTAAACATGATTTTCAATTTTTCAATAATTGATACTTCAACGTTGACATTGTAGATGTTAAAGGAATGTTTTTTGAGTTTTGTGTGAGTTATGGATGTGTAAAATTCACACATCTTGGCGTGTAGGCAGATTTTTTTTAGAGCGCGGTAGTGCTTCATGAAAACTATGTTTATATGAAGTTTGTTTGATTTTCTAGCTAATAATTCACATTACTTAAATAAATACCTGATATTTATATTTTACACGTTTAAAAGGAAACAAATATAGTGAATATGTGAATTTTAGCTGCCCCATATCTCGCATTTTTATCATTGTCTCTGTACCCTCATTGTGACGTCACTAAAACGCAATTTCAAAGCTAGTTTAGTAGAATACCACAGCAAATGTAAAATTTTAAGATATAAACAACGTTATGCAGTGAACTTGGTATTATGAATAGTTGTTTAGTACTTAGTGATGTTGTGAAAAATATAATATTAGAGAAAATCTTAGCTTACAGAAGGGAACGACTGCTTGTCTCCACTGGAAAAAACATGACGATAAAATTAGACCTGATTAATTCTCCATTCAATCATAAATATTTCACAATTAACAAAAAGTCTAAGTGTTTACTCTAAAAAATAAATTTGTTTAAAAACTACATGAAAGGTATGATATTCTCAAATTATTATCACCAATGAGTCTTCTCAACAATTGTCGATAGAAAATCAATTAACATTAATGAAAACCAATGTCCTGTGGCAAGGCTTAAAAGCAATAAATCTGAACTTTTGGCACATATTTCATGTAATCAGCTTCTTTTTGTGACCATTGTCCTTTTTTTTTTTTTTTTACAAATAGTTTAACTAAAAAAAAAAAAACATTTAAAAAATGACCATTTAGGAAGTCGATAACTCATAAATCGGCACTAAGTTGTTCATTTTTCACACCTGAGTTACCTGTCCTTAACACAACATCGGAAAAGTCAATTATAAATTATTAAACTTTTTAATGATGTAATTAAAAGTATGCATAAGTTATTACCTTGTTTGGTAATTTCATGTACCTATAATTCTATCTATACAATGTTTTTACCATATGTGCAACTTGAAAAACTAGTTGAAAGGCCTAAAATTACATTACACACATTTTTTTTTATAGATTGTGCTTCATTTTTATCGCCAACTTATCACAATTTGAAAGCATTGTACATAATATAACCAGATGGGAGGGGTTCTAGATCTTCTTGTGAGGCCAAGTTTTCGCAATGGTACGAAAATATGGCAACAAAGTGGTTCTTATGACAGTCCAGTATCATCTCAAACAGTCTGAATTATCCTAAAAGAGGTACACCTAAGTGTAAGATGCCCAAGACTTCTTGTGCAATGCACTAGCCTGCCAAATCCCCGGATCTGAATCTTATTGAACACATTTGGGTCTTTAAAAAATAATGTAGAAGCCCACCCCTCACTTCCACACCATCTCAATCAGCGGTTAGAAACATCGAATAGGTGTGCAGCAGATCGGTCAGCCTCCTATTCAGATGTATGAGAAAGGGACGTCTTGCAGTAATTAGAGCGAGTTGAGGTTTTACGCCACAGAGATTATTTTATGTGAATTTTCATTATAGGTTTACATCATTTCCTTGACACTTTGCTTTAAAGTCTGACAAGATACTTATATGAAATTAATGCAAAATCGACCTGAAATATGCATCATAAACCATAAATAAAATAGATCATTAATTGTATTCATTTGTTCATTATAAAATGAAAGGTATATTTAAAGAAGTCTGCATTTTTACTCTATGAACAATAAATTCCCCCTAGTTCAAGAACATCAAACTGTGAGGCCATAAGTTTCACAATTTTTTAAAAGACCCATTTGTTCATTATTTTAATGCACTTAATTTTCCTATTGGTATATTTTGGGTGAAAAAAATTTTTGAAGAATTTTTTAGGCATTCTCTCATTATGACCAGTAGAATCCCGCCTTTAACACCAGGACCCCTGAAAATGGCGTCATGCTATTTTATGCCATTTCGGCTGCGGACTCAACACTAATTGTAAAATGGCAATGTGCGGTTGCTTGATGTCTAATAGTGAAGACGATTTTAAAGAGTTAATAATAATTAAGATTGATGTCATGGGCACGATTCCTCAGGTACGGGGATGGTAGTCAAGTATCATGAAATTCAAATATTTACTTAATCAGTGGAAAGAAAGGAAACAGGTGGCAACAAATGGAGCAAAGCAACATTGCGTCTAATCTATTGCTTCTTATATGTCAAAAACTAATATTCTATTATGTTATAAAATATATTTTTATTGTGAAAAAGCCGCTTTTCACTTCACGTAAACTGACTCAAAATTTCATATCTCATAAACAAGGACGTTGCGTTTAAATGACGTTTTTTTCCGGATGTTATCATAAAAATAATAATCTCAGTGGTATTTCTTTAAGCCATCTTTATTACATGTTCAAAGAAGATGCAGCTGCTGAAAGGATGTTTTTTAGAAAGAGTAACCCCTGCGGGAATACTTTTGTGGAATTTAAAACAATACACATGTATATTCATAAAATGTACAAATATCAATCGATGCACCTGATGCATAATGCATTTATTAGTTCTTAAAATGTTCTTTTCTTACGACTTTACTTTAAAACTTTCTCTGAAAAAGAACATTAAAAAAATTGTGTTTGTTTTCTTGTTCTTTAATGTCCCTTTCAAGAATTTTTCAATCATATGAAGACGCCACCACTTGCATGCGGAGAGCTGCAAAGTTAGATCTATGCTCCACACTCAGACAATGAGGAATATGTTTTGCCATCACGTACTGCGACAGGGTCTCATCCGAAGGACACGTCCCGCAGTGGGAATTTTCCCCGCGACTTCAGAATCATCTACAAGACTCAAGAGCAAACGCTCTAACCACTGTGTTACACAGACAACCCTGTATTATGTCTTACACTCACAAAATAACTTATGGATTTTTATTTTTTCATGAAATCGGAGTTCAAATACTTGGGTTTCTTTAAATCTTTGGGCTCTGTATGTTGATAAGAAAAAAGAAAGATGTAAATTATAGATACAAAATAACCGTAAAACTCGCTTTTCAAACTTTTGGAAGAATTCATACAGACAGAATTGAGATACAATATGTATTTGATTTACATTTTTTCACAATTAAGTCTGATAAGAAAAGAGTTTTTAATTATTATGTTGGGAGGTGTGCTGTATTTGTATGTTTTCCTTATTATTGTAATAATCTCACACTTTTCTGTATTGGACTCTAAATTAGAAATAAAACGTTGTTTTAATATAATGTACTAAGAAATAACCTATAGAAAAAAAGTTATGAAATAAAATAGACTTAGTTTTCATTAGGTTGCGTTTCATTGACCTCTAAATATTTTTAATATTTGAAGTTTGCAATGGTGGCAAACAAGGAATACCATTAATTGTCGATTTCTTTTTGTGATTGCCGATTTTTTTTGTGGAGAAATTGTAAAATAATATTGAAATTTTTGAAATAGTCTATTGCACTAGCTATAGCAAATATTCTCCTTACCAATAGATTAATTTTATTATATTAGATTGATAGATAAATATTTAAGAGGTTTGTCTATTTTCTTTTAATCACCAACACATAAAATAAAAACTTCTTATGCTAAATATGAAACATTCTATGAAATATTTTACATAACACATTATACATATGACATGTTTGATTTTAGGTGAAGTTTTATATAGTGTGATTTATTTTTAATTTTGAATGTTCAGAAACCTTGGTGTCATTAGAAAAGGCTAGTTGTGTATAGCATGTACTGCGTGTATATATTACGCCTGGTCACAGTCCATTGTTCCTTTAAGGTAGAAAAACCTCTCAATCCACATAGAATATACAAAAAATACACCAACACGGTAGCAGGTGTCTTCGCGACACGTGTCTCCCCACCTGTGGCACGTGAGGACAGGTGCCCGCGAGTGGGGTTCAACGTAAAGAATTGAAAATTTGATCAACTTACAGACTACTTTAAATTTATTTAAAAAAAAAACTAAGTTCTAAATCACATATTTAGCACATTATACATATCAATACGAATATAATTGAACATATTACTAAAAACTATACCGTGTTTTCAGTGATATTGCATTAATTAACATCACGAAAGCGAGATATATGAAATAAAACAAAATTAAAAAAAAAAAAGCATACACATAATATACAATCTAATTAAAATTTTGAGATTTTCCATTCGCTCCCAGGGTATTGTTTCACAAAAGCAGACTTTTTACATATAAGAGTTCCTCGTGTAAATAAACATTTGGGGAACAAATGGAAGATTTAATTTTAATTAGATTGACATAAAATGCTGCAAATCCTGGGAACCATAACATCAAATTTTCAGGACATGTTTTCTTGTAATATTTTTAATGCTGTAAAACCGCGGCTTACGAATAAAATGTTTTCACGAAGACGGAAATAAAAATACATAATATATGTAGATATTAAATCAATGTTATTATAAAAATAACTAGTACATGTAACTATTGAACTATATATATATATGAATGGTAAAAAAGGCTTCCTAGTCAATATGTATTGTTAACAAATTGAAATTATTGAAATGATATCCATTAAGGAATATATATATAGAAACATGTATAAAGAATATAAATGCAAACCTTTCTATCTCAGATTATGTTCACTCTCGTAATTATCTGTATTTCATGCACCCTGAAGACACACTAATTTTCTTTGTAAACAACTTTACATTAAACGTAATCGTAGTTTTGTGAAAATGATGTATGTTTTCAAAATAATCAATTCCCGAGGGGGAGTATTGAGTTGGGTAATGTAGAAAATCCTTGTGAGAGGAATCGATTTTGTTTAAAAATGATATTTTTGAATTCCGACACAATATGAAATAAACAATTTTTGATACATTTAATATGAAGCAAGGATCTTGTATAATGTGCTTATCATTGATATCAATATCGGTAAGTGTAAATTTCCACAGAGCAGACACATCTCAAAATCTGAATATGAACTATTAGATATTTAAAATTAAAACCATTTTTTTTAAAATGTGTAAATAAATATAAGGATGATATGAGTTGATTTTTCTACCCTTTTGAAAAAAAATTATAGAGAAAAAGTTTCAGTTCGGTTTCAGCATGCGGAAACCATATGGAATCGAAATCAATACTAAAAAGATCATATGCATATGAGTTGATTTTTCTACCCTTTTGAAAAAAAAAATAGAAAACGTTTCAGTACGGTTTCAGCATGCGGAAACCATATGGAATCGAAATTAATAGTTTCCGGAAACTGAAACCTACTGAAACTAAAACGTATCGTTAAATTGACGTTTCATTAAATTTTACATTGGTTTCCGTTTTGCGGAAACTATTAGGAAACAAACCTAATGGTTTCAGTATACGGAAACCCTACTGAAACTTGCTGAAACTATTATATAGTTTCCGCATTGCGGAAACCATACAGGAAACTTCAACGCCAAGTTTCAGTAAGGTTTCCGCATAGTTTCAGTTTTGCAGAAACTAGACTTTTCATCCAGTGATCATGTATTGTATGTCCAGAATATTCCAGTAATATCATGTATTTACAACTTCCAGAATTTTCTAGACTTATGATAATGTATAAATACCCAGTCAATTGTAAGAATAAAAAAAAGACTGTCGTATAAGTAACATTGTTGTACAAGTAAGAGACTGATATAGAATACTTTCATTGGGACATTGCGTGCAGTAACGGACACTGTTGTATGTATATTTATATTCTTACTGTAAGTTTGTACCTTTTGATTTTTATATATTACTGTAAATAAATTATTGTTAGGTTTAAACTGTGTGATTGATCTTTGCTGGTATTTAAGGTTATTCTGGCCTATAACGGAATTAGGGGCTCGTCTTTAACCTTAAGAATTCTGTGTTGCATGTCAAGGATACATGTCTTTTAGAAACATACCTTAAGTTTTCAAAGTCGATCTTTCAATGGGGACTTTATCAATAAATGGTTCGATGTAACAAGAGCATTTATTCTTCGGTTTGCATATACACATTGAATTAATCAAGCTTTCTTAGATACAATTGAGTTGAAATTTTAAAAAAAGCCTATTTATGGTATTTTCTCATTTACCATACTCCTCTTCGACGTCTTGGTTTTGTCGAAATTTAGCGCAGATAACGGGCGATGCTACAGAGAAAGACCTAACCAAAACGTAGGATAAGGAGGTATTGTTTATCTTTTAAAATAGTAAATTGTTACTATTGATAGATTTTTTTTACATTTACGGTTTGAAAAGTTGAAATTTTGCAGGGGGCCAATCTTTGTGGTGCAAGACGCCACTATTCCTTAAAAGTGTGACAAAACATTCGCATCTTTCCAAGGTAGAATAAGTCCATTATGTCAAGGCCATATCACAAATATGATTTAATGACACCGTTCAGCACGAAATGGGTAGTGTAGTAATTAGCCTGTTAGTCACAAAGTATCAGATAAATCTGATTTTTTTTATTGCTAAGGTTAAAATCACACTAATGCCATATTATTTTTTGAAAGAAAACTTTTTTGGTTGTTACGCATCATTTGACTTTGGATAAGATATTAGTCTTATATTTATGCAATCTCTTAGGATAAACGGGGCAAAGGCCCACTCATACTAAAAAAATGGTCAAAGTTAAGAAATCTATCCTATTTGTCCTTTTTAATGCGTATGCTATTTCATGGGAAATAATTTCGGTCTTTTTGAAAGTGTTGTAAAATATAGAGATTTTACATAAAGTATAATTTAAGTTTAAATGAGATATCAAAGAAAATTTTGATATAATTGAAGTATCATTTTACACTTCATGTTCATTGCCTGCCTTGTTCATCTATCTTCTTTATAGAGATCCATTTGAACATTCTAAAAATGGAATTAGAAGGTAATGTTTTGCATTTTTAACACTTAAACAGTCCCATTTATTTTCTTCCTTGTTGAATTGATGCAATAAAGCATGCAAGTCACTTACTAATTGGGATGGCTAAAAAAGCAATTTATTTTATTATTTTTGGTGTTTTTTAATCTTTGTGCCTTGGGAGCGGTCAAAATATATGTGAACAACCATCCAAGTAAGATAAGTTTGTTTTTTCTCTCTCTAAATGTGTGATCCAGAAAAAAATAATGAAAAGTGATGGTAAAATTACTTCAATCAAAGTGTTCATCTTTTTTAAATGGTATGTCTCTATCAATATGATATATTCTTCAAATACAAATATATTTATTTTTCCACACACTGTTCGAATAGAACGAATCAATCAAATTAAATTTATTTGGTGCACCTTACATCTCACACTTTTTAGAGAAAAACTGCTTTCAGTCTTTTAAAAAATGCTAAAATAGAAGAGAACTACATATAATACACATGCTTTAATTTAAAACTTATATATTTATTTAATGTATCAAAGTTCTTGATTATTCTTGTATATGTAGGAACAGAAAGAGGATGTTGGTATCAGGCGTAGATTTCCAAACAGGAAATTTAATAGTATTTTTAGTGACTGTGCGTATTAACATAGCAAATTGGCTTTCGTCCTTCTCGTTCTCATGAACACACGTTTCTTCCAATCAGCCCTACTCTTTTTTTGCCATGTAATCGAAAAATTGGAAATATTTTGTTTTAGTCCTCTCCGTCTCTCTGTCTAATCGCGTGTCCACAAATATAATTACAACATAACCCATAACTTTTCGTTTGTTGGAAATATGACTCTCATATTTCACATGTATATTTCACGTGAAAATGCCTTTCCTTGGATAGCAGCTTATTTGAATTTTTGACCTTTGAGTTTGATCCGATTGTGCAAGAATTCACCCACTTTAAACCTTGACAATAATTTTTGAACAGTTAGTATGAAGGTCTTTATATTTCACAGTTGCATTCCATGTTATAAGCTTTTCCTCTAGATACAAACAATTTTAACCATTTGATCATGGCCTACTTTTTAAAAACCTTAACCTTGGTAATAACTTTTGAACAATCGGTGCTTGTGCTTTACTATTTTACATATGTTTTTCTAATGGCAAGGTCTTCCCAATTTACCAGTTTATAATATCTCTGTGGTAGTTATTTAACAACATAGTGATCAAAGCAACATATGACAATGGGTACTTTATTTTGATCTTAACCTTGAAGTTTACCAAATTAGAGTAGGCCATAATTTTTTAATAATTAGTGTTTGGACGTTTATGTTTCACAGGTATATTCATTAAGGGTCCTTTCTCTGGGAAAGAACATGTTTTATCCCTTGGCCTTGGTGTTTAACATGCATTTAAAAACTTCAACATACTTCAATTGCTGTAACAAGGGGACATTAGTGTTTCCACAACACATCTTGTTTTTCTCTGAAAGAAAAAAAAACTGCAAAGCAACCTGATTTATGGTTACAGCTTTGACGAATGATTGGTGGAAATCATTCATAATCAGGAACACAAATATCATAAAAATCATCCATTTAAGTTTCAATAAAACATACAATATAACATGTTTTGGGGGCTATAAAATTAAGACGAACTGAGATAACTTTTGATATAATTTTCACTTCACAAAGTCAATATATAGTGGAATGTAACACTGAGATTAAAATTTAGCTTGTTTTAGTTTTATGACCCCGGGGCCTCGGCTTTTATATACCATCCTACATACCGGTTCATTCAATACTGTACTCTTCTTATACAAGAAGATACGAGAATATCTTTTTTAGATTTACAAATTGGCGAATTAGCGCTTTCACCGGAGTCTCCATTATAATCACGTTTCTATAATCGTTTGAACTTCCTCTTTCATTCTACATTTTCCGAGAGACATAGAACGTTGAAAGGAATAGCATCGAATCTCAACTTGGAGATCATCAGATGTGTCGATCACTGCCTTATCATCCTAAGAACACAGAATATTTATTTTCCCCCTGCATATTTTGTAATCCAGCATATAAATGTCGTTTCTATCATGATATTCACATTAATTGCATTAATTCTCCCAGTTTTCAAGTCTTCACCAACCTCTAACTCAATTTTCAGTTTATTCTATACGCAATTGTTTCTACGCCTCGAGTATTGGGTTTGAGAGTCAATACTATTACTAATACCAAATGCTCACTTCCATTACATGCTCAATTACAACGCATTTAAAAAATATCTTTTAACGAAAAAAATATTTCTTTCTGCTTTAAAGATAACTCTTAGACTTAGCTACATAGTTCTTTAACTTAGATGTTCCTTTAACTTGAAGAGATATTTGCATTTCTTTAGCTTAGAGAGATCTCCTTAACCTAGCTAAGGAAACAAAAGATAAATTAAAAGTTCTAAGTTAAAGAGTTATCTCTTAAAGCTAGAGAGATAAAGGGCTTACCATACAACCAAACATAAACTTTATCAGATATAATTTCATCATCCGAACGTTTTTCGTCTTGCCAGTTGGGAAGACTTTCTGTTTTCCAAATGTATTTCCATTTACCGGAGAGCGCTTGTTAAGATACCTTATTTTCGCGAGATAAACATCACCTTTTTATTAGGAAAACAAAATTTTTACGATTTCTATACCATATTATCTTTACGAATACTAATGTACTCGAGAAATATGAAGTTAGGCGAAAATTGAGTTGGCGTGAATAAAAAGGTGATTTACAGTACCTCTTATGTCATCCCAAACAATTCCCAGTGAATTGAATTCTGCTGATAATAAGTTTTTTTAATAATAAAAAAAAGCTTTTATTTATAAAATATTATGATTAAAAAAGATATTAGTTTCCTACCACCTAGCTTTTGAAGTATATGTTAAATTTACATTGAATGACCCAAAAATACAATAATGATATTATTTATTATTTAAAAAAAAATTATTATATATTTTAAAAAATTACTCAAATAGATATTTTTTTTTTCATATTTAACTGAGTTTAACTCTTTTGAAACCCATAATAATGGCGAAGTAAACATTTATTCTTTTATATATATTTCATTATTTCTGGAGTTATAATGCAAACATCATCTCAAGAGAGTTTTTAAAACGCTATTTATATCATTAAATAATCTCATTTTTAGAAAATTCCTAATGAGTTACACTTTTTAATTATCTTAATTATGTTCCAGACCAGGCGATGTACCTGTTTGTTGTCCGTTTTACTACTATAACGGAACTGATTGTATAGGTAAATTAAGTTCTAGTATTGTATTCAAACAACCGTTAACCTTTTATAATTTTTTTTCAAAGGTCTTGTGTGTCAGATTGTCATCCTTTCATACGAAATACTGACTTCATTCTTGAAAAAGAAATCGTTACATTACGAATGACCAGTCTGTAAATTTACTAGTATAGTTTAATAATAATAATTTTATATAGTGTTTAAATTGTATAAAAACCTTTCATTTTAGAACACTTAAGACTTGCTTATATTTGACAGAATGTCCACTAGGATACTACGGTGTGGAATGCAATATCCCCTGCAATTATCCATCATATGGTCCAAGATGTAATCGTCTTTGTAACTGTAGTAAAAAAGATTGTGATAATGTACACGGATGTTCGTTAACGAGTGAGTTTCTTTTTTGTGAACTTCAAAAAAGCTTTGCTAGAACCTTCCTTCTTTCCCCTGCACAAAACAAACTTAAGTCTACTTCAAACTTTCTAAACTAAAAAAAATATTTACCAAATACATGAAAAAGGCCAACATGTTTTACAATCGGTGCAATCACGCAAAACCATGACGCATAGACGGACAAAATAAGAAAAAATGAATATTTGCATAAGGAGTGTAAGTTTTGTTTGAAGGTATCAGGTTTAAGAACTTAAAAATCCAAAAGACTAAAATATTGCTTCATTTTTCTTTCTTCTCGTTGTTGTATGCACATGGCTCAGTCAATAGACATGAATGTCGGATGTTCGAGGATTGTAAAACATTTTTCTAAAAGATTAGGGATCTAATCTTTGCATGCTTTAATTCAAATCAAAGGTGTTTACAAATGTCATTCTCATATGCATGGCACAGTTTTAAAGAGTCTGCTCTAGGGTCGTGGGAAGAGTTGATCCTTAGGTCGTGAGTTCGAATCCTACTGCTGGAAGAGGAGACCGGTCATATGGACGAGAGCGTATAAATCGAGACCACCTGTGCCCTGGCACAATAGATACTGACAAGAAAAAAATCTCTCACTGATCAAAAGTCTTTAAGTGCCGCAAGTCTCAAAATTGGTCAAAGATTCTCGCTTAGAAGTTAAATAACAAATAAATACCACAAAATAAACAAACAAGTAAAATCAATGCAAACAAAACTAGTGCAAATTGTAACTGGGACCGTTACGGATGTTCCCCAAACGCTCCCCAACTCCCTCTTGGTGCCACATTCCCTGTAAGCTTCATTAAATAAGACAAACTCTATGCATTTGAGACTTTAAGAACGTTACCCAGAAATGTAAGAAGTTCATTCAAATTTTAGCATTGCACGCGTGCACATGTGAATGCATGTGCGTAATGACCATATCATCTTGTCTACACAATCTATATATATTAATATACTATTATTAATGTACTAGTATTTAATCCAAAATTATATTTTAAAGAATACGCTAATTCAAGTGTATTCTTAATTTTGCTCATTTCACTTGCATGCACGTGCATACATGAGCATGGTGACCAAAACTACTTGTAGAAGTCTATTACAACTATCTATGTTCTAAATCCCATCCCGTTTGGTTGAAAACCAAGGGAGTTATAGCTGTTTAAAGTTTCAGCCAATCAGATTGCAGCGCACGTATATGCACGTGATGCATGCGCATGTTGACCATACCTTCTTGTAGTAGTCCATTATATCTACATGTATCTATGTTCCAAATCCCATCCTGTTTGGTTGAATACCAAGGGAGTTATAGCTTTTTAAAGTTTAGGCCAATCAGATTGCAGTGCACGTGCATGCACGTGTTTTCATGATAATTGCTATATATCATGTTGTAGGATATCCTAATACATGGCTGTGTTCAAAATTTCAAAGAATGTCGTCAAAAAACAAGAAAGATATTGAGACTTTAGTTTCAGCCAATCAGAGCGAAGTGCACGTGCATGCGCGTGAAAACTTGCTATTTTGACCATGTCATATTGTCTACGCTACTAATATATCCTTTTATTATAATTTTCAAAGCATTTCATCAAAAATCTACATGTAAAAAGTTACACTTATATCAATTAAATCGGTCATTTCACGTGTTGCACGTGCACGCTCTTTCAAGCACGTGCGCGCAAAATGACCTTCATTCCGCAAATCTACATAACATGCCTACTGACCCTAAAAAGGTTTTGCCTAAGTCGGATGTGTAGTTTACAAGATCACTCCCGGACAAAAAAGTACCAAGGAAGAAGAAGAAGAAAAATAACTAGAAAAGAAACTCGTTGCGAGCAACGAGAGGTCTTCCGTCCGATTCTGAAACCCCCCCCCCTAAAATCGAGGTGAAAAAGTGATAAAACTTTTTATGGAAACAAAGGGGATTGAACCCGGGTCGCCAGCATGAAAACCCAAAGCGCTCACTATTATACTATTGGGACCACAGCTCTAAATCTTCTTGTATATACTTCTGAAACAGTACATTTGTCTTAGAATAATGAAAGGCGGGTTACTATTCAAAATTTAGCACCAAACGCCACGAGTGAATCTTCGCGCCCTTTCTTTGGAATGTCCCATTAAATAGGTGTGATAGCTTCAATGGAAATAAAAAAGAACGTTCTTATAGCTAATATTTCAAGGTAAAGAAATTGTTTGAAACACATTTACAAATTCTATGACGTAAATAAATAAGTAACACTAAATCAATGAAACTGCTATAATTTTTTACTTTTTTAAATTTCCTGTTTATCCCAGTACTGAACTATCTCGATTAGTTAAACTTTCATGGAAAGGTTGAAATGTTTTGCCGAAAAACATGTGTCGCCCTAAAACGGTAAAGGAATCAAATACCATTGATGTTCAATAACTTAAATCATATCTTTGAGACAAGAATATTAATATAAACTCAATTCTTCAAAAAAATCTTTTTCTTATGTTTGTCTTTCCTATTAGTTTAATATGACTCAAGTGTCATGAGCAAATCAAGAGATACGTTTAATACTTACTATATACATTGATATTGTTTCTTAAAATTATTATTTGTAAGTTCTATGATTTAAGATCTGTTTTTCCGCAAAACAAATGATAGTAGGTATGTGTTTCATTTGCACATTTAGTCTTTTCTTTTTCTACTTTGAGAACCAGCCAAAACCAATTATAGAAGACGTTTGAGACGACCATGGATTTAAACTTAGTTTGACACAGAATTGCAACGTAACTACTTCGTGACAATCCCCGTATTCCTTTACATTTCATTTATCCTTATTTACTTTCGTTCAAGCAAACGCTTGGCTGCCTCTGAAAACCCCTATTGCGAAATGTCGGAGTTGACATAGACAGCCGCCATATTGGACCCGCTTCAGATTTTCAAATGTTAATATCTAGAGTTTGGATTTATCAATGTTCAAACAAATTATATAGTAAGCATTATAAGAACGGTTTCTATTAACATTCCAAAAATAAATGAAAAATATTGAAAAACAAAAAAGTTAGAAAATACGGACTTTTTAAATTCGCTTCCGCTAGCGACCGGAAGTACTGACGACACACAAAAAGGTGATTTCACATATCTAAAAGTCATCATCTATCATCTCTAACAAGTCTCCAGTTAATATCTTAGACCATTTTCGTAAAAAAGGGGGGACAAAAATCCATTTTAAATTCAGAAAACGGTCAATAACTTGGAACCGAAGGTGAGTATTCCAAATTTTCCTTCTGATGAACAAAGTCCATATAATGACGCATGATTCCTGAAAGTTTCATTGAAAACCACCGAATAGTTTTCGAGAAATCGCCTGCACAAAATTTTGGGGAAAAAAATAAGAATAATAATAATAAGAAACAGTAGAATCACTAGAAGGTCTTCCGCTGAAGACGGAAGACCTTAACTAGATACGATCTCGTTGCGAGCAACGAGTGGGTCTTCCGTCCGATTCTTGATAAAATGAGATAAGATTTTGATTGAGATTTTCATTCGAAAATAATGATTTTCCATAATCTGTAAAAAGAGATTGAACATTAAAGACTTTTAAAAAATCGACTTTTGGCCCCTCACGGCCCCAAACATTAGGGATCAGCCCTTTTTTCTTCATATCATCTGTAAGCTCTCATGAATTTTGATGACTATTTGTTCAACAACTATTCAAAGATTCTTTTTTGTTTTCGAGTTATTCGCATAAGAAATATTTAGGGGCCAGTCCTTCAACTCCTTAATGGGGACGTTTGGCGAAAAATAAAAGGTTGCATATTGTTCAGAACATGATTTTGAACATCTTTTGTTCAATATTACTTATCAATATATTTCTCATTTTCGAGATATAAAGCGTCGACGATTTAGCATTATGGCCCCTTTTGGCCCCTAATTACGTACCATACGACATAAAAATCATGATATAGAGTTGTAAATGGTTGAGATAAACATCTTTGCTTCAGTAATGTATTACAAAATATTAACTGCTAAAGAGTTATCGATTGAAGACTTTTGGCCTCTCTTGGCCCCTAATTCGAGTGCCAAGCCCCTTTTTCTGGATGTCATCTTGAAGCTCTTCGGATTTTGAACACTTTTTGTTCAACAACTATTCAGAGAGTCTTTTTCGTTTTCGAGTTATGTGCAAAAGAAATGTTAAGGGGCCAACCCTTCAACTCCCTAATGGGGGCGTTTAGCGAAAAATGAAAGGTTTCATATTGTTCAGAACATGATTTTGAACATCTTCTGTTCAATATAATTTCTCAAAATATTTCTCACTTTCGATATATAAAGCGTCGAAGTTTTAGCATTTTGGCCCCTTGTGGCCCCTAATTATTTAATATTCGACATTAAAATCATAATATACAGTTGTAGATTGTTGAGATAAATATTTTTGCTTCAGTAATGTATAACAAAATATTGACTGTTAAAGAGTTATCGAAAAAAGACTTTTAGCCCCCTTTGGCCCCTAATTTGAGTGCCCAGCCCCTTTTTCTTGATTTCATCTTGAAGCTCTTAGGATTTTGAACACTTTCTGTTCAACAATTATTCAGAGATTCTTTTTCGTTTTCCAGTTATTTGCAAAAGAAATATTTAGGGGCCAACCTTTCAACTCCCTAATGGGGACGTTTAGCGAAAAATGAAAGGTTGCATATTGTTTAGAACATGATTTTGAACATCTTTTGCCCAACATTACTTGTCAAAATATTTCTCACTTTCGAGATATAAAGCGTCAAAGATTTAGCATTCTGGCCCCTTTTGGCCCCTAATCATGTAATATACGATATCAAAATCATAATATACACTTGTAGATTGTTGAGATACACATTTTTGCTTCAGTAATGTATATCAAAATATTGACTGTTAAATAGTTATCGAAAAAAGACTTTTAGCCCCTTTTGGCCCCTAATGTGAGTGCCCAGCCCCTTTTTCTTGATTTCATCTTAAAGCTCTTAGGATTTTGAACACTTTTTGTTCAACAACTATTCAGAGATTCTTTTTCGTTTTCGAGTTATTTGCAAAAGAAATATTTAGGGGCCAACCCTTCAACTCCCTAATGGGGACGTTTAGCCAAAAATGAAAGGTTGCATATTGTTCAGAACATGATTTTGGACATCTTTTGCTCAACATTACTTGTCAAAATATTTCTCACTTTCAAGATATAAAGCGTCAAAGATTTAGCATTCTGGCCCCCTTTGGCCCCTAATCATGTAATATACGATACTAAAATCATAATATACAGTTGTAGATTGTTGAGATAAACATTTTTGCTTCAGTAATGTATAACAAAATATTAACTGTTAAAGAATTATCCCTAATGTGATGAGTCAGCACTTTTTTCTTGATATCATATTACAGATCTTTACATTCTGCATTAATTTTGTTCAGTATGTCTTAACAAAATAATTATACTTTAAAAGATATAATACAAAATGTCTCGAAAATTCACTCATGATTCGTGTCCTAGAATTTGACCCCTATCGAGCTTCCATATTGGACCTTTCTGAAAAATTTTAAATCCAATGTGCAATTCAGCAATGTGTCGTCTATCATCGCTGAAAATTTCAGCTCTCTAGCCTATGCCGTTTTTGAGTTTACTTAAGGACAAGGAGACCCTCTAAAAATCACTAAAAGGGCGATAACTTAAGACCGGAAGTGATTTTTTTCAAAATTGAGTCGGGGGTACAAACTCCAGATAGAAACACATATTCTCTGAAAATTTGAACAAAATCGATCGAGCCATCTCCGAGAAATCTTCTGCACAAAAATTGTAAGAAAAAAAGAAGAATAATAAAAGTGAAAAAGAAACAATAGAATAATAGAAGGGTCTTCCGTTGGAGACGGAAGACCCTAACTAGATAAGATCTCGTTGCGAGCAACGAGTAGGTCTTCCGTTCGATTTTTGATTAGGTTATAAAACAACTTTAAATGAAAAAAAAGTGTTCAGATCAATTATTCAAAATACGTGAGAACACATTTAAGAGTGAAATCTATCAATTTCAAACAACTTCCGGTCTTTATAATTCACTTCCGGTGTGACCGGAAGTATTTAAAATGACCTATAACTCCTCTCTGAGTGTGAAGGAAGCATCCCTGATAATTTCGAGGAAAAATACTCATTTTTTGGATTACTTCCGGTTTGGAAAAAATAACTTCCGGTGGACATAATAGTACTCGAGAAACTCTATTTGCCTCCAGAAGAAACATTTAAAAAAGAAAAAAATAAAATTTTGCATATTTTTAAACTACTTCCGGTGGACGACGGACGCAACAGCAACAAAAACTATATATCCTTCTCAAATTTAGAAGTCATAATCTATCATCCCTGAAAGTTTCAGGATCCAATCTCCAACCGTTTTCGAGAACACTCTCGGACAAAATGACACTTTAAAAACAGAAAAATGGCTATATCTCGCGACTGGAAGTGACGACGGCAAAATAAACAAAAATGCTTAAAGTTCCAATAGTTTCCTATCATTGCTGAAAGTTTCATGAAAAACTGTCGAGGCGTTCTCGAGAAATCGTCTGCACAAAATCGGTAAGAAAAAAAATAATAATAACTAGAGCAAAGCTCGTTGCAAAGCAACGAGTAGGTCTTCCGTCCTGTTTGACCGGAAGTTTAACAAAAAATAAGAAATAACGCCTAAAAATGGTTTGAATCAAAATCTAAAGCTATGTTGATTAATGCAGAAATAAGCAATTTTTGCTACTTCCGGTTAAACCGGAAGTGACAACGACGGACGGAAAATTAAGTTTTATGCTTCCAGTGACATATGTTACCCCAAAACTTGTCAAGAATGGCAAAAATACGCATTTTTCAACTACGTCCGGTTTGGCCGGAAGTGACGACGCTGGCGGAAGTGACAACAACGGACGGAAAATTAAGTTTTAGGCTTCCAGTGACATATGTTACCCCAAAACTTGTCAAGAATGGCAAAAATACGCGTTTTTCGACTACTTCCGGTTTTGCTGGAAGTGACGACGCCGGACGTATTTTTTTTACTTCAACAGATTAATCTAGACAATTTGAACAACTTTGTTTCTTTGAGGTATTACAAATTCTCAATACTTTTTGAGATATAAAGGAAAAACTTTCTGCCCACCTTGGCCCTTAATTTTAGGGGCCAGTCCTTTTTTCGATACATCATTTGAAAGATCTTGAAATTCTACACTTCTTTTGTTCTACATGCGTTAACAAAATATTTCTAGATAAAAAGTTATCGTTGAAAATGTGTTAAAAATTTTGAAATTCTTGATAGGACTGTTTTCGGACCATAGCCAGCGTCGGCGCTTCGTTCTTCCGGTGGTTGAGATATACCAAATACATATCTCCAAAGGTTGCTCTATCAGGACTGAAAATTTCATGCTTCTGCGTTCAGTGCTTTTTGAGAAAACTGCCGGACAAAATGACCCTCCAAAACTCACTAAATCGAGAAAAACTCCGAACCGGAAGTGACGTCATCAAATTAAAAAAAACCGCCTTAAGTTTATATCATTTGTCATCAATGCTGAAAGTTTCATGAAAATCCATCGACGCATTTACGAGAAATCGCGTGCACAAAATCGGTAAGAATAATAATAAGAAGAAAAGTTGAAAAGAAACAACAGAAAAATAAGAAGGTCTTCCGTTGAAACGAAAGACCTTAACTAGATGAGATCTTGTTGCGAGCAACGAGTAGATCTTCCGTTCGATTTTTGATTAGGTTATAAAACAACTTTAAATGAAAAAAAGTGTTCAGATCAATTATTCAAAATACGTGAGAACACATTTAAGAGTGAAATCTATCAATTTCAAACAACTTCCGGTCTTTACAATTCACTTCCGGTGTGATCGGAAATACTTAAAATGACCTATAACTCCTCTCTGAGTGTGAAGGAAGCATCCCTGATAATTTCGAGGAAAAATGCTCATTTTTTGGACTACTTCCGGTTTGGAAAAAATAACTTCCGGTGGACATAATATTACTCGAGACACTCTATTTGCCTCCATAAAAAACATTTAGAAAAGAAAAAAAATTTGCATATTTTTAAACTTCTTCCGGTGGACGACGGACACGACGGCAACAAAAACTTTATATCCTTCTCAAATCTAGGAGCCATAATCTATCAGCCCTGAAAGTTTCCGGACTCTGTTTCCAACCGTTTTCGAGAACACTCTCGGACAAAATGACACTTTAAAAACTGAAAAATGGCCTTATCTCGCGACCGGAAGTGATGACAGGAAAATAAAAAAAAATGCATAAAGTTCATATAGTTTCCTATCATTGCTGAAAGTTTCATGAAAAACTGTAGAGGCGTTCTCGAGAAATCGACTGCACAAAATCGGTAAGAAAAAAAAGAATAATAACTAGAGCAAAGCTCGTTGCAAAGCAACGAGTAGGTCTTCCGTCCTGTTTGACCGGAAGTAGATTTTTTTTAACAAGAATGAGAAATAACTCCCTAAATAGCTTGAATCCTCTAAAGATATGTTAATTAATGCAAAGTAGGCCATTTTTTGCTACTTCCGGTGTGACCGGAAGTGACGACGACGGACGTAAAATTAATTTTTATGCTCCCAGAGACATTTGTCACCCAAAAACTTGTCAAGAACTGCAAAAATACGCGTTTTCCAACTACTTCCGGTTTGGCCGGAAGTGACGTCGCTGGACGAAATTTGACGACGCCAATAGATTTAGCTTGACATTTTGAACAACTTTGCGTCTTTGACGTATAACAAATTCTATATAGATTTTGAGATATTAAGAAAAAACTTTCGGCCCCTCTAGGCCCCTCATTTAAGGGGCCAGCCCTTTTTTCTAGAGATCATTTGAAAGGTCTTGGAATTCTACACTTCTTTTGTTCTATATGTCTTAACAAAATATTTCTAGGTAAAAAGATATCTTAGAAAAGGTATTAAAATTTTTGAAATTCGCGATACGTCTATTTTCGGGCCATAGCGAGCGCCGACGTGCGGCACTTCCGATAAAAATGAATTACGTTATACATATCTATAGACTTTGATCTATCATACCTGAAAGTATGTTTCTATCTAGAGCCATTTGTTAGAAAGTCTGCGGACAACCTGACCCTTCAAAAATCGTAAAATCGACCATATCGCCGAACCGGAAGTGACGTCATCAAATCCGAAAAAAATGCATAAGGTTCAAGTAATGTTACATAAGTCCTGAAAGTTTCATGGAAATCCATAGAGCCATTTTTGAGAAATCGCGTGCACAAAATCGGTAAGAAAAAAAAGAACTAGATAGGATCTCGTTACGAGCAACGAGAGGTCTTCCGTCCGATTCAGGAAAGAAAACCAATAAAATGAAAAGTTGAAAAGTGATTCAAAATTTTGGTCACAAGGAGGATTGAACCGAGGTCGCCGACGTGAATGCGCTTTTTTTGCTTTTATCCTCAACGCGCAAACCATTAACTATTGGGAATACTGCTCTAAATATACTTGTGTATACTTTTGCAACAGTACACCTGTCTAAGAATTATAAATGGTGGACCACTATTCATAATATCGCGCTAACGCCAAACGCCACAAGTAAATAATTGCGCATTTTCTTTTGACTGAACTATTAAATAGGTGTGATAGCTTCAATGAAATTAAATACATAAAACGTTCTTATCGCCTTTATTTTATTTCGTTAAGAACGTATATTTAACACATTGTACACATTACATATTATATCTAGCCTAGTTACACTAAAGCAGTGAAACGGAAATTAAGTTTTAAGTTTGACACTGAATTGCAACATACTACTACGTGAAAGTCCATGTAGTTTTTGTTTACATTTCATGTATCCTTATGTCAGAATGGTTTAATCAAAGTTAACGCTCAGCTGCCTCCATAGACCTCTACTCGCGAAATGGCGGAGTTGGCAGAGACAGCCTCCATCTTGGTCCCGCCTCAGATTTTTAAATGTTAATATCTAGAGATTCGATTTATCAATATTCAAACAAATTATATAGTAAGCATCAATAGAAGGGTCTCTATTAGCATTCCACAAATAAATAAAAAATATTGAAAAACAAAAAAGTTAGAAAATACGATTTTTTTAATTCGTTTCTCATAACGACAGGAGGTAGCGACGACGAACGAAAGGTCGCATCCTGGATAGTATATATCACGATCTATAATCCCTGAAAGTTTCATGTTGATATCTCTTACCGTTTTTGAGTTTAATCGTGGACAAAATGTCATTTTGATTTCAGGAAATGTCCCGTAACTTGGCACCAGATAAGAATTTTTAAAAAATCTCCCGGATATACAAAATTCATGTAACGACACATCTGTTCTGAAAACTTCATGTAATTCCATCCAGTAGTCTTTGAGAAATCGCGTGCACAAAATTAGAAAGTCAAAAAAATAATAAAAAGAATAACTAGATACGATCTCGTTGCGAGCAACGAGAGGTCTTCCGTCCGATTCCAAAAAAAAAAAAAGAAAACCTTTGTAAAATCTAGCTGAAAGGGTAAAAAAAATATTACACGCAAGAGGGATTGGATCCAAGTCGGCAGCATGATAATCCAATGCGCTAAATATTACATACGCTGTCGGGACCTCTGCTCTAAATCTTCTTGTATATACCTCTGTATAACAGTGCTTTTGTCTTAGAATTATGAAAGCTAGTCACTATTCATAAATTCGCGCCAAATGCCACGAGTTAATCCTCGCGCCTTTTCTTTGGAATGTTCTCTTTAATATGTGTGATAGCTTTAATGAAATTAAAAAAAACGCCCATTTAGCCTTAAACTTGATGATTAGAAAGTATATCTTATACATTTCACAAACTCCATATAGTATGCAAGGAAGTAACACTAAAACAGTGAAACGGCTATGAATTTTAACTTTTTTTAAAATTTCATGTTAAAGTGAACTCGCTAAAGTGAACTTTCCCGATTAGTTAAAAAATTCATGAAAAGATTGAAATGTTTCGAAAAAAAAGGCTCGCCTTACGACGGTCAAGGAATTGGATATCGTTTGTGCTCAATAACTTGAATAAGATCTTTGAGACAATAATGTTAATATAAACTCTATTAAGCGATCTTTAAAAAAATATCTTTATGTTTATCTTATTTTTTTTTTATTAGTATAATATGGCACAAATGTGCATGGGAAAAACCGTGGGTAAGTTTTGTACTTACTGTATTCATTGATAACCTTGTTGAATAACTATTACTTATAACAATGATTAATGAGCTGCTTTTTCGTGGTGCAATCAAAAGATATTTGGTATCGAATTTCATTTTCACATTTAGTCTTTTCTTTTTTTACTTTGAGAATCAACCAAAACCAATTATAGAAGACGTTTAAGAAGAATTAAGTTTGACACAGAATTGTAACGTAACTACAACGTGAAAATCCAAGTATTCCTTTATATTTCATTTGTCCTTATTACTTTCTTTCAAGCAAATGCTCGACTGCCTCAGTAAACCCCTATTGCGAAATGTCGGAGTTGACAGAGAGAGCGGCCATTTTGAAACGCTTCAAATTTTTAAATGCTAATATCTAGAGTTTAGATTTATCAATATTCAAACAAATTACATAGCAAGCATTATGAGAAAGGTTTCTATTTACATTCAAAAAATAAACGAAAAATATTGAAAAACAAAATTTTTTTAAAAATTAGACTTTTTAAATTAGCTTCCGGTAGCGAGCGGAAGTAATGACGACAAACGAAAAGTCGCGTCCAGGATAGTATTTTGTATCATCTATAATATCTGAAAGTTTCACATTGATATCTTTTACCGTTCTTGAGAAAATCTGTGGACAAAAGAAATCAGAAAAAGGTCTGTAACTTGGCACCGGAAGCGAATTTCCAAAAAAATCTCTCAGATGTATCAAATTCATTTAACAAAACATCTGTCCTGAAATTTTCATGTAATTCCATCAAAAAGTCTTTGAGAAATCGCGTCAGAAAAATAATGATAATAATAATAAGAAACAATAGAATTGCTATAAGGTCTTCCGTTAAGACGGAAGACCTTAATAACTAGATACGATCTCGTTGCGAGCAACGAGAGGTCTTCCGTCCGATTCCAAAAAAAAGAAAACCTTTGTAAAATCTAGCTGAAAGGGTAAAAAAAATATTACACGCAAGAGGGATTGGATCCAAGTCGGCAGCATGATAATCCAATGCGCTAAATATTACATACGCTGTCGGGACCTCTGCTCTAAATCTTCTTGTATATACCTCTGTATAACAGTGCTTTTGTCTTAGAATTATGAAAGCTAGTCACTATTCATAAATTCGCGCCAAATGCCACGAGTTAATCTTCGCGCCTTTTCTTTGGAATGTTCTCTTTAATATGTGTGATAGCCTTTAATGAAATAAAAAAAAACGCCCATTTAGCCTTAAACTTGATGATTAGAAAGTATATCTTATACATTTCACAAACTCCATATAGTATGCAAGGAAGTAACACTAAAACAGTGAAACGGCTATGAATTTTAACTTTTTTTAAAATTTCATGTTAAAGTGAACTCGCTAAAGTGAACTTTCCCGATTAGTTAAAAAATTCATGAAAAGATTGAAATGTTTCGAAAAAAAAGGCTCGCCTTACGACGGTCAAGGAATTGGATATCGTTTGTGCTCAATAACTTGAATAAGATCTTTGAGACAATAATGTTAATATAAACTCTATTAAGCGATCTTTAAAAAATATCTTTATCTTAATTTTTTTTATTAGTATAATATGGCACAAATGTGCATGGGAAAAACCGTGGGTAAGTTTTGTACTTACTGTATTCATTGATAACCTTGTTGAATAACTATTACTTATAACAATGATTAATGAGCTGCTTTTTCGTGGTGCAATCAAAAGATATTTGGTATCGAATTTCATTTTCACATTTAGTCTTTTCTTTTTTTTACTTTGAGAATCAACCAAAACCAATTATAGAAGACGTTTAAGAAGAATTAAGTTTGACACAGAATTGTAACGTAACTACAAAGTGAAAATCCAAGTATTCCTTTATATTTCATTTGTCCTTATTACTTTCTTTCAAGCAAATGCTCGACTGCCTCAGTAAACCCCTATTGCGAAATGTCGGAGTTGACAAAGAGAGCGGCCATTTTGAAACGCTTCAAATTTTTAAATGCTAATATCTAGAGTTTAGATTTATCAATATTCAAACAAGTTATATAGCAAGCATTATGAGAAAGGTTTCTATTTACATTCAAAAAATAAACGAAAAATATTGAAAAACAAAATTTTTTTTAAAAATTAGACTTTTTAAATTAGCTTCCGGTAGCGAGCGGAAGTAATGACGACAAACGAAAAGTCGCGTCCTGGATTGTATTTTGTATCATCTATAATATCTGAAAGTTTCACATTGATATCTTTTACCGTTCTTGAGAAAATCTGTGGACAAAAGAAATCAGAAAAAGGTCTGTAACTTGGCACTGGAAGCGAATTTCCAAAAAAATCTCTCAGATGTATCAAATTCATTTAACAAAACATCTGTCCTGAAAATTTCATGTAATTCCATCAAGAAGTCTTTGAGAAATCGCGTCAGAAAAATAATAATAATAATAATAAGATATAGTAGAATCGCTATAAGGTCTTCCGTGAAGACGGAAGACCTTAATAATAAAAGTGAAAAAGAAACCTAAGAATAACAAGAAGGTCTTCCGCTGAAGACGGAAGACCTTAATAATAGTGGAAAAGAAACAACAGAATTAGTAGAAGGTCTTCCGTTGGAGATGGAAGACCTTAACTAGATGCGTTCTTGTTGCTAGGGCAACAAGCAGGTCTTCCGCCCGACTTTTCGTTAGAAATCTCTGCTCCGTCAGGCCATGAAATAGATTTCAGAATGTATTTTTATCGTTTACTTTCATTGACAGCAGTCTCTCAACACGATCGTGATTATTACAGTTATTCCACAAAATATCTCAAAATATAGCTTTTAAAAATCGACAAAATCTTCTATATATTATAAAAAAGACAGAAAAGTCATATGCAACTGAAAAAAGACAGAAACAAAGAAAAAATTTTTGCAACGCCCCCAGCGGGATTCGAACCCCCGACCGTGAGACAAAGTTTAGATCGGTCATATCTTTGCAACAAATGCACGCATGAAAATGTTGGAAACATATTTAGAGTTCTTAAAAGATACTCTATCAACCCTGTGATTTCCAAAGAAAAATAGTGAAAAACAAAAAAGTTGAAAAATTAGACTTTTAGAATTCACTTCCGTTTGCGACCGGAAGTCAGAACGACGAAAAATGAAGGTTGATCAACATATCTACATTCGATGTTCTATCACGTCTGTAAGTTTCAGTTTTATATCTGTTACTGTTCTCGAGAATATTTTGCGACAAAATTCCATTTAAAAAATATAGTCTAAGATTCGAGGTTTAGAGAGTATATTTAACACATTTTACATATTCCATATTGTATATACATGTATGCATGTAACACTAAAGCAGTGAAACGGTTATGATTTTTTTTTTCAATTTCCTGTTTATACCCAAAGTGAACTATCCCGATTAGTTAATCGAAAAAGGTTGAAACGTTTCGCCGAAAAACATGGCTCGCCCTACCACGGTCAAGGAATCAGATATCATTTATGCTCAATAACTTGAATCAGGTCTTTGAGACAAGAATGCTGAAATAAACTCCACGAAGCGATCTTTAAAAAAAATTGTTTTCTTATTTTTGTCTTATTTATTAGTTTAATATGACACAAGTGCGCAGAGGAAAAACTGTGGTTAAGATATATACTGACAATATTAATTGATATTCTTTTTTGAGAAAGTAGTACTTATAAGTATGATTTAAGATCTATTTTTCCGTGATGCACAAAAGATATTAGGTTCGAATTTATGGACTATGGAAATGACCTACCAATTTTCTAATTTATACATGCATTATCTAATGAAATTATTAATATACAAGTAATTGATATACAAGAAAACGTGAAATGCTAATAAATGCAGCTAACAATCGTTATTTTTTATCCCATAGATAAAATAGGATAATTATAAAGTCTAGAGACAAGAGAGAAGAAGAATGAATGTTGGCAAAATATCAAATCACATCAGGGGTACTGAATTTTATGAATGAAACTTTTAAAACGTAACTTGTAAGTTGTATATGTTATATCTGTGTATTCTACTTGGATGTGCGCTTCCTACAGGGGGGGGTCGTCTTGAACATAGAACCTTAGCCATAACGTTTGAACGGTAAGGGCTAGGGCTTTCCTATTTCAAATATGTAATCCATGTGAAAATAACTTTTATTGGATACGAAGAACTTTGACCTAGACCTTGGAGAACACGTGTACATCTTAACCTTTTTTTGTGTTTCGTTTCTATGGCAACTGTGAGCGACTCATTACAATTATTTTAAAAATAGAAATCACTTTGACACATTGCAAGGAATTAACATTGAAAGTTTCAAAACGATTTCTTGAGTAGTTATTGAGAAATTTGAAATTAAAGAATTTTAACTTTCCCCTGGCTTCCATGGCAATAATTGATTATTTGAAAATTTTAAATGCGAATCGCATAACTACAGTTACTAATCACTGAAACAAAAAAGTTTCATGACGAATGTTCAAGGGACCAGAGAGAACACTCGCGGACAAAATTCGTCAAAATTCGTCGCTTTTTGCAAGTTTCCATGGCAACGGTAGCCATTTTGAAACTGAATGACCACATGGCACAACTACAACCAGTGATCGTCCTTTGAGGAAAGTTTCAGGAAGATTTTCCCAGCCATCTCCAAGAAAACGCCTGGACAAAAAAACTTCGTCTGGGGCGACATAACTAGAAACGATCTCGTTGCGAGGAACGAGTAGGTCTTTCGTCCGAATTTTCGAATAGATGAGATATTTTCACTATGATCTTTGTTAAGACATGACGATATCAAGACTTCCCTAATTTGATTTATTTTGTTTGATTTATATATCATCAAAAAGTTATAGATAAAAGTGTGTTAGCCCCTCTAGGCCCTTTATTTGAAGGGTCAGCCCCTTTTCCTTCATATGAAATGATAAGGCTCTTGATTTAAAAGACTTTTTGTTCAAACAACTTTTTTCAGAATTTCTACTCGTTTTCGAGCTGTGCAGAATAGAAATATTTAGGGGTCAGCCCTTCAAGTCCTTAATTGGGCCTTTTTTCGAAAATTAAATGGTTGTATATTTTTTAGAATACGATTCTGAAGATCTTTTATTCAATACTGCTTATCAAAATATTTCTCCCTTTGGAGATATAAAAAATCAAAGATTTAGCATTTTGGCCCCTAACGGCCCCTAATTACGTAACAATGATCACAATTGTACAATATATTGTTGCAGATCGTAAAGATAAACATTTTTGCTTCAGTAATTTATAACAAAATAATGTTCATTTAAGAGATATCAATAAAGGACTTTTGGCCCTTCTAAGACCCTAATTTGAGGAATCAGCCCTTTTTCTTGGTACAATATAAAAGCTCTTAATATTCTGCACAACTTCTCTTCAATATGTTTTAACAAATTATGAACAGGTAAGACGATATGAAACAAAAGGTGTCAAATTTTGTGAGATTTTTCCGAGACATTTTTTTGGGTCCTACCAAGCTCCGGAGTCTTTTGCGCTTGAAAAATTTGGACACCCATATACAACTCAACAAACCTTCATTTACTTTCACTGATAATCTTGACTCAATATCTTAAGTCGTTTAGGAGGAGTTATCTGGACAAGCCGACCCTCTTAAAATCAGAAAATCGTCCATATCTCACGACCGGAAGTGACGTCGTACTTATAAAAAATTTCCAATAAGGTTCAGATCAATATCTATCAGATCTGAAAGTTTCGTGAAAATCGACCCAGCCGTTTCCGAGAACTCGCGTGCACAAAAATCGGTAAGAAAAAAAATAATGATAGGGAAAAAGAAACCAAACGAAAACGATAAGGTCTTCCGTTGGAGACGGAAGACCTTTAAATAATAATGATAATAACTAGATGAGATCTCGTTGCGAGCAACGAGTAGGTCTTCCGTTGAATTTCTCGATAAGATGAGATGTGATTTTGACTGAGATATTCGTTAAAAGAGAATGGCATTAAGTTTTCCTTCAATAATTTTGAAGTTTCTGTTTTTTATCACGATATTCTGAACATCTTTTGTTCAATATATAGCTTATAAAAATACTCCCTCTTTTCGAGACGTAAAGCATAAAAAATATAGCATTTTGGCCCTTTGCAACCACTTATTACGTAACATATGATCAAAATTTTATAATATATTGTTGAAAATCGTTAAGATGAATATTTTTGCTTCTCATAATGGATACTTATCAATTAATATTCATCATGAAGGAGTTGAAGATGAAAGACTTTTGACCCCTCTAAGCCCCTAATTAAGGAGCCAGCCCCTTTTTCTTGATAGCAAATGAAAGTTTTTGTGATTTCAAAGACTTTTTCTTCAACACCTATCCAAAGATTTCTTTCTTTGTGGAGATATGCTTCATATAAATATTTAGGGGCAACCCCTACGAGTCCTTAATTGGACCGTTTTACAAAAATTCAAAGAATGCATATTGTTCAGAACATTATTCTGACCATTTTTTGTTCAATATTGCTTATCAAAATATTCCCCCTTTTGGAGATATAAAGCGTCAAAGATTTGACATTCTGGCCCCTTGTGACCCCTTATTACGCAAGATATGCTTAAAAGTTTATAATATATTGTTCCAAATGGTCTAAAATTAAAAAATATCAAAAAATCGAGCAGAAAAAATAATAAAATATTTTGGTCACACGGGGGATCGAACCCGGGTCGCCCGCGTGAAAATCCAACGCGCTAACCACTTAGCCATTAGAATCGCCGCTTCGCGTTTTCAAATGCAAATATCTCGAGATCGGCTTTTTCGATTTTCAAACAAATTACATATTTCGCTTCTGCAAAAGGGTCTCTATTCAAATCAAAAACAAAAATATTAAAAAACAAAAGTTGAAAAATTGCGTTTTTTAAATTCGCTTCCGGTATCGACCAGAAGTATTGACGACACACGAAAAGGTGATTCTGCAGCGCTATAAATCATGAACTATCATCTCCAATTAATCTTCAGATCATATCTTAAGCAGTTTTCGCTACTAAATCAAGACAAAATTGCAATTTAAAATCAGAAAATTGTCCATATCTCACGAACGGAAGTGACGTCATAAAAACACTTAAAAACATATCAAGATCAATTAATGATCTATTACATATTTCATGTAAATTGACCGAGCCATTTCTGAGAAATCGCGTGCACAAAAATCAGTTGGAAAAAAAATAATAATAGGGAAAAAGAAACCGAAGAATAACAAGAAGGTCTTCCGTTGGAGACGGAAGACCTTAATAAGAAACAGAGTAAAAACAATATGTTCCCAAACTCCGTTTGGAGAACATAACTGGGGCTAATTGTAACGGGAACCGTTACAGATGTTTCCCAAACGCTCCCCAACTCCCTTCTGTTCCATATTCTCTGAAAGTTACATTATATAAGACAAACGCGATACATTTTAGACTTTAAAGCAATATGAGCTGCATTTTTGAAAATTCTATGTGTTAAAATGTGTTATTATGATAAATTTTTATGTAACTTAAACCTTTATGATCAATTATACTAAAATAAGGAATAAGGCAGAGGAAAGACTTCTGTAAACAATCTAATATACAGTTTTATATAAGATATCATTATTGTACAGGACGATGATAATGTATTTTTGATTCAATCGAAGCTTATAAATAGTTCTTTCATCACAAATATGAACAACAGGAGTTTATCAACGTTATTTTTTTCAGTCATTGAAAAAAATAGTTATTTACAACTTTGCAGCAAAAAATTCCGACATCAAAGTTGCAGCTCATATTGCTTTAACAAAGTTTTTCCAAAAGTATTCAATTTCAGCATTGCACGCATGCGCATTTGAATGCATGTGCATAATGACCATATCATCTTCTCTACATTATTCATATATTTTAACATACTAAATATTACAGCATTTAATCCAAAAATATGTTTAATCTAGTGTATTTGTAATTTTACTCATTTCACATGCACGCACGTGTATGCATGTGCACGATGACCATACCCTTTCGTAGGAGTCCATTATGTCTATCTATGTTCTGAATCTCATCCTTTTTGGTTGAAAACCAAGGGAGTTATAGCCAATAAAAGTTAAAGGCAATCAGATTGAAACGCGCGTGCATGCGCGTGGTTTTATGAAAATTATTATACATCATATTGTAGGATATCCTAAAGCATGCCTATGTTTTAAATTTCAAAGCATTTCGTCAAAAAACACACAAGATATTGAGAATTTTGTTTCAGCCAATCAGAGCGAAGCGCACGTTCATGCACATGCAAGCATGTTCATGTTGACAATATCTCTTTCTAGGAGTCCATTATGTCTGTCTATGATGCTGTTTGGTTGAAAAACAAGGGAGTTACAGCCATTTAAAGTTTAAGCCAATCAGATTGCAGCACACGTGTATGCGCGTGCTTTCATGACAATTATTATATATCATATTATAGGGCATCCTAAAGTATGCCTATGTTTTAAATTTCAAAGCATTTCCTCAAAAAACAGAAAAGATATTGAGATTTTTGTTTCAGCCAATCAGAGCGAAGCGCACGTGCATGCGCGTGAGTTCGTGCTAATTTGACAGTGTCACATTATCTACACTATTAATATATCTTTATATAATGAGTTTCAAATCATTTCATAATTATAAAAAAACGTGAACTGACCCAAACCAGGTTATCATCGAATAATTTGGCCAAGAATTAGAGTCATTCATTATAAGTTCGATTATAACCTGGTTTGGTTCAGTTTACGCTTTATAATCCGCCATCCAGCAGGAAGCCATTCGGCCATGTAGAAACGCCTGTGTTTGTACATATTGTAAATAAAACTATATATAACAAAACTGTATTGAGTGATTTTGGGAAGCCGCCAGCCACCCTGCGACAAAATTGGTGTCAGAAGTGGGATACCAATCCCAGGAATTCAGTCCCAGGATATCCAAGGATATCAACGTTAACACAGGACGACGTCAGGATAGACAGTCTAGCTGGAAACAGATTCCAAATACAGGCGTTGTCTT